>NW_026728999.1:122500-137500 GCF_030272615.1 Cryptomeria japonica | reverse complement strand
TGCCGTGAGACTGTGCACCGTGCACGCGACCGAGTAAGGCCACTCAGAGACATCCATTTCCCAGGCATATGCCCCCTACGCACTTTTGGTGGTGCACCCCGCACGAACAATCCCGCCTCGACCAGCCTGAACAATTCCCCTCTCGAAGGAAGGCCTCGGCCTTAATCGTCCACGACAAACAGCTCGACGAGGCATGAAGCACCCACGGGAGCCGGAGCATGACGATGCAGAGTCTCGGTTCACAGGAGCCTGGGAAGAACATCCCGTACGGAACCCTTTACCCGAAAACATCCGAACCGCACATGCTCGCGACAGTCCTGCCGTTAGAGAATGCACCGTGCACGCGACCGAGTAAGGCCACTCAGAGACATCCATTTCCCAGGTATATGCCCCCTACGCACTTTTGGTGGCGCAACTCGCACGAACAGTCCCACCTCGACCCCGTAAACAAGCTTTTTTGCCTCGAAGAGTTCGTCGGAGACGAAGAAGCAACCTTCAGTGCAAACGTAGCACTCTTTTGTGCAACCGCCCAAACAACGCCCCCTCTACCCTCTGTCGAAACACTCGGCATTGCTGCTCCCTAAGGTGAGCTTCTCCTCATAGGCAATTCCGCTCTTATCCGGTCACGTTTGTGTGCCCGAATTTCGCAAGGCAACCTCCATGGGACATGGAAAAGACTCGAGAAGAGAGCTCGCTCACGGGAGAGAGAAGCCAAGGAGACCACGAGAGTGCTGAGAGTGGGACAGCGCTGAATAGGCGGGAGAAGCCTGCGCGTATAAACGGAGATATATATCCAATTGCAACGAAGGAACGTGCCAAAGATCGAGAACAATGGCAGAAATGCTAGTAACGTGCACTTCGGGACCAACGCATCACCGGAAGACAACCGCCAAACATCGAAAGAGTCGCGATGCTCCGCAACCTACGTGCAAAGCGGTCGCACACCGGGTAAGGGAGTGAGAGCCCCAAACATAGCTGGGCGAGGCGCTCACTCCGCTCTTTAATATCTCGTTAATACCGCCAAGGAAATGGCACAAGCACACACACACAAGCATCCTCGGAAGAGGACAGTTCGAGTGACAGGTCAAATCCAAGAGTTCCGAAGACTACCTCCAGGAACAATCGGGAACAAGACCGATTACAAGTCGTCGAGTCTGTTACTGGGCGAACACGAGATGCGCACAGGAAATCGATCAGCCCTCACAATGGCCCAAGGCCAGAGATCGGACTGCTACGATTTACCCCAACAATCATCGTGCCACTCTTCGCAGAGAGGTGATAGACGCCAACGAGCCCGCGCATAGCAATCGAGGTGTAAAAAGGGCGTTGAAGGCAGGAAGCCTGGACGAAAGAGGCTACGAGGTCACCTCGAAGCGGTCTAAGAATCGGGCGCACTTGGGGCGACTACCAGTGCCAACCCCTTATCCCGCGGTGCGTCCGACACACAGAAATTTCCAAGGCGGCCAAGGAGCCTCCCCGCATAGCAATCGGGGTGTGAGGTTACGGATGCAGCATTGATAGCAATCGAGGTGTGAGGTGAAGGATGCAGAAGTGAGAGCCGAGGGATGTAGCAGAGATAGCAATCGGGGTGTGTGATGCAGAAGAGATAGCAATCGAGGTGTGCGGTGGGAAGGGCCCAGCAGCCAGAATGCATGAAGCGACGGATGAAGCAGTGATGACAACCGGGCTGTGAGGAGAGGAGGGATGCAGCCAAGAAAGCAATCAGGGCTCGAGGCAAGGGATGCATCAAGGATAGCAATCATGTTGTGAGGCGAGATTCCAAAGGCTAAACGTGAGAGGCTGCAGGGTCGACTCAGAGAGGTCTATGCATGTGAGAGGCTGAAAGCAAGGTCGACTCGGAGCGGTCTATGCATCGGGCGCGCTTGGGGCGACTACCAGTGCCAACCCCTTATCCCGCGACGCGTCCGACAAAGAGAACGTTCCAAGGCGGCAGAGGAGGTTACCAGCCGAAGGATGCAGTAGCAATAACAGGTATAGTTCCGCGGCGGCCGAGAAGACTCACCGCATAGGAATCGGGATGCGAGGCGAGGGATGCGGCGGGAAGGCCCCGACGGCTAAACGGAAGAGGCTGCAGGGCCGCCTCGGAATGGTCCAAGCATCGGATGCGATTGGGACGACTACCAGTGCCAACCCCTTATCCCGCGATGCGTCCGATACACAGATAGTTCCAAGGCGGCCGAGGAGCCTCACCGCATATCAATCGGGGTGCGAGGCGAGGGATGGGGCGGGAAGGCCCCAACGGCTAGACGGAAGAGGCTTCAGGGCCACCTCGGAATGGTCCAAGCATCGGACGCGCTTGGGGCGACTGCCAGTGCCAACCCCTTATCCCGCGATGCGTCCGATACACAGATGGTTCCAAGGCGGCCGAGGAGCCTCACCGCATAGCAATCGGGGGTGCGAGGCGAGGGATGGGGCGGGAAGGCCCCAACGGCTAGACGGAAGAGGCTTCAGGGCCGCCTAGGAATGGTCCAAGCATCGGACACGCTTGGGGCGACTACCAGTGACAGCCCCCTATCCCGCGATGCGTCCGATACGAAGATGGTTCCAAGGCGGCCGAGGAGCCTCACCGCATAGCAATCGGGGTGCGAGGTGGGGGATGCGGCGAGATGGCCCCAACGGCTAGACGGAAGAGGCCACAGGGCCGCGTCGGAATAGTCCAAGCATCGGACGCGCTTGGGGCGACTACCAGTGACAACCCCTTATCCCGCGATGCGTCCGATACGAAGATAGTTCCAAGGCGGCCGAGGAGCCTCACCGCATAGCAATCGGGGTGCGAGGTGGGGGATGCGGCGAGATGGCCCCAACGGCTAGACGGAAGAGGCTGCAGGGCCGCCTCGGAATAGTCCAAGCATCGGACGCGCTTGGGGCCACTACCAGTGACAACCCCTTATCCCGCAATGCGTCCGATACGAAGATAGTTCCAAGGCGGCCGAAGAGCCTCACCGCATAGCAATCGGGGTGCGAGGTGGGGGATGCGGCGAGATGGCCCCAACGGCTAGACGGAAGAGGCCACAGGGCCGCCTCGGAATAGTCCAAGCATCGGACGCGCTTGGGGCGACTACCAGTGACAACCCCTTATCCCGCGATGCGTCCGATACGAAGATAGTTCCCAGGCGGCCGAGGAGCCTCACCGCATAGCAATCGGGGTGCGAGGCGAGGGATGCGGCGAGATGGCCCCAAAGGCTAGACGGAAGAGGCTGCAGGGCTGCCTCGGAATAGTCCAAGCATCGGACGCGCTTGGGGCGACTACCACTGCCAACCCCTTATCCCGCGATGCGTCCGATACACAGATAGTTCCGAGGCGGCCGAGGAGGTGGGGGATGCAGCGAGATGGCCCCAACGGCTAGACGGAAGAGGCTGCAGGGCCGCCTCGGAATAGTCCAAGCATCGGACGCGCTTGGGGCGACTACCAGTGACAACCCCTTATCCCGCGATGCGTCCGATACACAGATAGTTCCGAGGCGGCCAAGGAGCCTCACCGCATAGCAATCGTGGTGCGAGGTGGGGGATGCGGCGAGATGGCCCCAACGGCTAGACGGAAGAGGCTGCAGGGCCGCCTCGGAATGGTCCAAGCATCGGATGCGCTTGGGGCGACTACCACTGCCAACCCCTTATCCCGCGATGCGTCCGATACACAGATAGTTCCAAGGCGGCCGAGGAGCCTCACAGCATAGCAATCGGGGTGCGAGGCGAGGGATGCGGCGAGAAAGCCCCAACGGCTAGAGGGAAGAGGCTTCAGGTCCGCCTCGGAATGGTCCAAGCATCGGACGCGCTTGGGGCGACTACCAGTGACAACCCCTTATCCCGCGACGCGTCCGATACACAGATAGTTCCAAGGCGGCCGAGGAGCCTCACCGCATAGCAATCGGGGTGCGAGGCGAGGGATGCGGCGAGAAGGACCCAACGGCTACACGGAAGAGGCTTCGGGGCCGCCTCGGAATGGTCCAAGCATCGGACGCGCTTGGGGCGACTACCAGTGACAACCCCTTATCCCGCGACGCGTCCGATACACAGATAGTTCCAAGGCGGCCGAGGAGCCTCACCGCATAGCAATCGGGGTGCGAGGCGAGGGATGCGGCGAGAAGGACCCAACGGCTACACGGAAGAGGCTTCGGGGCCGCCTCGGAATGGTCCAAGCATCGGACGCGCTTGGGGCGACTACCAGTGACAACCCCTTATCCCGCGACGCGTCCGATACACAGATAGTTCCAAGGCGGCCGAGGAGCCTCACCGCATAGCAATCGGGGTGCGAGGCGAGGGATGCGGCGAGAAGGACCCAACGGCTAGACGGAAGAGGCTTCGGGTCCGCCTCGGAATGGTCCAAGCATCGGACGCGCTTGGGGCGACTACCAGTGACAACCCCTTATCCCGCGACGCGTCCGATACACAGATAGTTCCAAGGCGGCCGAGGAGCCTCACCGCATAGCAATCGGGGTGCGAGGCGAGGGATGCGGCGAGAAGGACCCAACGGCTAGACGGAAGAGGCTTCGGGTCCGCCTCGGAATGGTCCAAGCATCGGACGCGCTTGGGGCGACTACCAGTGACAACCCCTTATCCCGCGACGCGTCCGATACACAGATAGTTCCAAGGCGGCCGAGGAGCCTCACCGCATAGCAATCGGGGTGCGAGGCGAGGGATGCGGCGAGAAGGACCCAACGGCTAGACGGAAGAGGCTTCGGGTCCGCCTCGGAATGGTCCAAGCATCGGACGCGCTTGGGGCGACTACCAGTGACAACCCCTTATCCCGCGACGCGTCCGATACACAGATAGTTCCGAGGCGGCCGAGGAGCCTCACCGCATAGCAATCGGGGTGCGAGGCGAAGGATGCGGCGAGAAGGACCCAACGGCTAGACGGAAGAGGCTTCGGGTCCGCCTCGGAATGGTCTAAGCATCGGACGCGCTTGGGGCGACTACCAGTGACAACCCCTTATCCCGCGACGCGTCCGATACACAGATAGTTCCAAGGCGGCCGAGGAGCCTCACCGCATAGCAATCGGGGTGCGAGGCGAGGGATGCGGCGAGAAGGACCCAACGGCTAGACGGAAGAGGCTTCAGGGCCGCCTCGGAATGGTCCAAGCATCGGACGCGCTTGGGGCGACTACCAATGACAACCCCTTATCCCGCGACGCGTCCGATACACAGATAGTTCCGAGGCGGCCGAGGAGCCTCACCGCATAGCAATCGGGGTGCGAGGCGAGGGATGCGGCGAGAAGGACCCAACGGCTAGACGGAAGAGGCTTCAGGGCCGCCTCGGAATGGTCCAAGCATCGGACGCGCTTGGGGCGACTACCAGTGACAACCCCTTATCCCGCGACGCGTCCGATACACAGATAGTTCCGAGGCGGCCGAGGAGCCTCACCGCATAGCAATCGGGGTGCGAGGCGAGGGATGCGGCGAGAAGGACCCAACGGCTAGACGGAAGAGGCTTCAGGGCCGCCTCGGAATGGTCCAAGCATCGGACGCGCTTGGGGCGACTACCGTTGCCAACCCCTTATCCCGCGATGCGTCTGATACACAGATAGTTCCGAGGCGGCCGAGGAGCCTCACCGCATAGCAATCGGGTTGCGAGGCAGATTATTGGGAAGGGAACCCCCTGGGATGCGGCTCAAGCAGTGCCCAAAGGGACTGGAATGCGGAATCACATCGAGAGACCCAAATGCTATACGAGGGCTCAAATCGAATTATCGATTTGGCCACGACATGGACGCATCGGAACGACTACCTTTGCCGAACCACTCGCAATTGCATCCATACCGAAACCAATAGACATTTCCGTTAGAGCCCTCGCATAGCATTCGGGAATCTCGCATGCCCCTCTAAATCGACCAATGCTGGCGCTCAATGAAAATCCGAGCGCTACCACCGTTCGAGCGCCAGCATTGGTCGAGTTAGAGGGGCACGGGGGAGAATGCTCCAGTCAACACCTCCCCTATATAAGTTATTTGTCCGATTCTCGCACAACCGTAGTCTGCCTCGTCGAATCAAACAACGGTCCCAGATTCCGACTTCCGTTCCGTAGAGACCCAAAAGCTAGATGGAGGCTCGCAAGAAAGAGAGTCGGCGCATAGCAATCGGGTTTCTCGAACGTTTAGGGACCGAGCTCACTTGCGGATAGGGCAAAATCCGCCAAGCAACCCAAAAGCTAGACGGGGGCTCGAATCGAATCGCCTAGGCGGCCACAACAACGACGTGTTGGATCGACTACCAGTGCCAAACCATTCAGCAAGACTAGTCTGTGTCGAGGCCGGATAGAGATTCTCAGAGAGCGCCCGCATAGCATTTAGGAGACCTGCCGCGTCCCTCACACTCGACAAATGGTGGTGCACGTTTATAAATCCGAGCGATCCCAACCCTTTCAAGCACCAACATCGGTCGAGATAGAGGGGCACGGAGGGGGCTGCGTGAGACAACACAGTCCCCTATATAAGTTATTTGTCCGATTCTCACACATCCGAAGAATGGTCATCAAATCGGACAACAGCCCAAACTTCCGACTTCCGTCCCAGAAAGCCCAAGAGCTATCTAAAACGTTCATGGCCGGAACTCGATCGCGGCTATACCAGTCCGCCAAGCAACCCAAAAGCTAGACTGGAGCTCTAGTCGAATCACCTCTGTGGCCATTGCAAGGACGTGTTGGAGCGACTACCATTGCCGAACCATTCCGCAGGTCGAGTCCATACCAAGGCCGCATAGAGATTCACGATGAGCTCCTGCATAGCAATCAGGAGACTTGCCGTGTCCATCACAATCGATAAATCCTGGTGCAAGATTTTTGCATCCGAGCGCTCCAACCAGTCGAGCACCAGCATCAATCGACATAAACGGGCACGGGGGGAGGATGCTCGAGAACACTACCTCCCCTATATAAGTTATTTGTCCGATTCTCAAGCAGCCGAAGTCTGGTCATCGAATCGGGTCAAAGACCACAACTTCCGACTTTACCCACAATGCAAGTCATCGAATCGAACATCGGCCCCCGAGTCGGACTCCATGCGTATGTCAGGTCATCGGACCCAAATTCCGCCTTCCTGCGCATGGCGGGCCATCAATATCAACTCGGTCATCGGACCCAAACTCCGCCTTTTTGCGTATGGCACGCCTTCAAATCGGTCATCGGACCCAAATTCCGCCTTCCTGTGCATGGCGGGCCATCAACATCAACTCGGTCATCGGACCCAAATTCCGCCTTTCTGCGCATGGCACGCCATCAACTCGGTCATCGGACCCAAATTCCGCCTTCCTGCGCATGGCAGGTCATCGGACACAAATTCAGACCTCGCCAATATGCCTACGTATCGAATCGGTCATCGGACCCAACTTCCGACTTCATCCATACTGTAGGGTCTTTGAGGTTGGCGCGGTGCGCTCAACCCAGGGAGTCGACCCATCGAAGCATACACCTCCCCTATATAAGCTATTTGTCCGATTCCCACACCTGTGTAGTTTGCACCTCTGACCAGGACATCGACCCCAACTTCCGAACTCGACTGCAACGACGGCACCAGCGCCTTGGTGCGCACCTTGCGACGCACAGTCCCAACATTCGCCTTCCTGCACATGGCAGGTCATCGGACCCAAATTCCGACCTCGCGAGTATGCCTACATATCGAATCGGTCATCGGACCCAACTTCCGACTTCATCCATACCGTAGGGTCTTTGAGGTTGGCGCGGTGCGCTCAACCCGGGGAGTCGACCCAACGAAGCATACACCTCCCCTATATAAGCTATTTGTCCGATTCCCACACCTGTGTAGTTTGCACCTCCGATCAAGACATCGACCCCAACTTCCGAACTCGCCTCCAACGACCGAACCAGCGCCTTGGTGCGCACCTTGCAACGCACAGTGCCAACATTCGCCTTCCTGCACGTGGCAGGTCATCGGACCCAAATTCCGACCTCGCGAGTATGCCTACATATCGAATCGGTCATCGGACCCAACTTCCGACTTCATCCATACCGTAGGGTCTTTGAGGTTGGCGCGGTGCGCTCAACCCGGGGAGTCGACCCAACGAAGCATACACCTCCCCTATATAAGCTATTTGTCCGATTCCCACACCTGTGTAGCTTGCACCTCCGATCAGGACATCGACCCCAACTTCCGAACTCGACTAAAAAGACCGCACCAGCGCCTTGGTGTGCACCTTGCAACGCACAGTGTCAACATTCGCCTTCCTGCACATGGCAGGTCATCGGACCCAAATTCCGACCTCATGAGCATACCTACTAATCGAATTGGTCATCGGACCCAACTTCCGACTTCATCCATACCGTAGGGTCTTTGAGGTTGGCGCGGTGCGCTCAACCTGGGGAGTCGACCCATCGAAGCATACACCTCCCCTATATAAGCTATTTGTCCGATTCCGACACCTGTGTAGTTTGCACCTCCGCTCAGGACATCGACCCCAACTTCCGAACTCGCCTGCAACGACCGAACCAGCGCCTTGGTGCGCACCAAAAGTGCGCACTTTTGGAGGGCACTTTTGTGCGCTCCAAAGGTGCGCACTTTTGGAGGGCACTTTTCTGCGCTCCAAAGGTGCGCACTTTTGGAGGGCACTTTTTGGAGGGCACTTTTCTGCGCTCCAAAGGTGCGCACTTTTGGAGGGCACTTTTTGGAGGGCACTTTTCTGCGCTCCAAAGGTGCGCACTTTTGGAGGGCACTTTTTGGAGGGCACTTTTCTGCGCTCCAAAGGTGCGCACTTTTGGAGGGCACTTTTTGGAGGGCACTTTTCTGCGCTCCAAAGGTGCGCACTTTTGGAGGGCACTTTTTGGAGGGCACTTTTCTGCGCTCCAAAGGTGCGCACTTTTGGAGGGCACTTTTCTGCGCTCCAAAGGTGCGCACTTTTGGAGGGCACTTTTTGGAGGGCACTTTTCTGCGCTCCAAAGGTGCGCACTTTTGGAGGGCACTTTTTGGAGGGCACTTTTCTGCGCTCCAAAGGTGCGCACTTTTGGAGGGCACTTTTTGGAGGGCACTTTTCTGCGCTCCAAAGGTGCGCACTTTTGGAGGGCACTTTTGTGCACTCCAAAGGTGCGCACTTTTGGAGGGCACTTTTCCTGTGCTCCAAAGGTGCACACCTAGGTGAGCACCTTCGACCACACCTTGTAGCACACCAAACTCTGACTTTCGACTTCATCCGCAATGCAGGGTCTTTGAGGTTGGCGCAATGCGCACAACCAGGGGAGTCGACCCATCAAACCCAACACCTCCCCTATATAAGCTATTTGTCTGATTCTCATACATGCGTAGCCTGCAGGAGCAATTAGGACATCGACCCCAACTTTCGGCTTCTAAACGAAAACAAGGTCTTTGAGGTTGGTGTAATGCGAACAACTAGGGGAGTCAACCCATCAAACCCAACACCTCCCCTATATAAGCTATTTGTCTGATTCTCATACATGTGTAGTCTACAGGAGCAATTAGGACATCGACCCCAACTTTTGACTTCTTAACGAAAACAAGGTCTTTGAGGTTGACGTAATGCGCACAACCAGGGGAGTCGACCCATCAAACCCAACACCTCCCCTATATAAGCTATTTGTCCGATTCTCATACATGTGTAGCCTGCAGGAGCCATTAGGACATTGACCCCAACTTTTGACTTCTTAACGAAAACAAGGTCTTTGAGGTTGGCGTAATGCGCACAACCAAGGGAGTTGACCCATCAAACCCAACACCTCCCCTATATAAGCTATTTGTCTGATTCTCATACATGTGTAGCCTGCAACAACGATTAGGACATCCACCCCAACTTCTGAATTCGTCTGCGTTGACCGCACCAAAGGTGCACGCCTTGGTGCTCACCAAAATCCGACTTCCGACTTCTTCTGCTATGCGGGGTCTTTGAGGTTGGCGCAGTGCGCACAACCAGGGGAGTCAACCCACCGAATGCAACACCTCCCCTATATAAGCTATTTGTCTGATTCTCATACATGCGTAGACTGCAGCAATGATTAGGACATCCACCCCAACTTTTGACTTCTTAAACAAGACAGGGTCTTTGAAGTTGGTGCAGTGCACACAACCAGGGGAGTCGACCCATCAAACGCAACACCTCCCCTATATAAAGCTATTTGTCCGATTCTCATACGTGTAGTCTGCAGCAGCGATTAGGACATCGACCCCAACTTCCGAATTCGTTTGCATTGACCGCACCAAAGGTGCACGCCTTGGTGTGCACCCTGGAGTGCACTTTGGTGCTCACCTCGGTGCACACTTTGGTGTGCACCTCGGTGTGCACCAAAGGTGCGCACCTTGGAGCGCACCAAAGGTGTACACTTTGGAGCGCACCACATAGGGTCTTTGAGAGGTTGGCGCAGTGCGCACACCAAGGTGGGTGTTGAGGTGCGTGCCGAGGTGGGTGGGTGCTAGGGTGCGCTCCATGGTGGGTGCCAGGGTGGGTGCGTGCTAGGGTGGATTCCAAAGAGGGTCATAGGGTGGGTGCCAAGGTGGGTTGGTGATATAGTGGGTTCAAAGGTGGGTACTAGGGTGGGTTCCAAGGTGGGTCACAAGTTGGGTGCCAGGATGCGTGGGTGTTAGGTTGGGTGCCAAGGTGGGCTCCTGCGTGGGTGGGTGCTAGGGTGGGTTTCAAGGTGGACGCGAGGGCGGGTGCCAAGGTGGGTAACAAGTTGGGTGTTAGGATGGGTGAGTGCTAGAGTGGGTGCCAAGGTGGGTGGGTGCTAAGGTGGATGCCAAGGTGGTTCACAGGGTGGGTGGGTTCTAGGGTGAGTTCCAAGGTGGGTCACAGGTTCAGTGCTAGGGTGGGTGTCAAGGCGGGTGTCGAGGTGCCTGGGTGCTAGGGTGTGGATGCCAATGTGGGTCATAGGGTGGGTACTAGGGTGGGCTGCAATGTGGGTGCCAAGGTGGGTAACATGCTCGGTGGGTTCTAAATTGGGTGCCAGGGTGGGTGTGCACCCACCTTGCCCGAGGTGGGTGCCAAGGTGCCAGTGTGGGTGGGTGCTAAGGTGGATGCCAAGGTGGGTGAGAAGGTGGGTGATAGGTTGAGTGGTAGGATGGGTGGGTGCCAAGATGGGTCACAGGGTGGGTGCAAGGGTGGGTAGGTGCTAGGGTTGGTGTCAGGGTGGGTGGGTGCTAGGTTGGGTTCCAAGGTGGGTGCGAGGGTGAGTGTCAAGGTGGGTCACAGGTTAGGTGCTAGGATGGGTGAGTGCTAGGGTGCAAAGGTGCCAGGGTGGGTGCTAGGATGGGTCGATGCTAGGGTGAGTGGCAAGGTGGGTCCACAAGTGTCAAGGTGGGTGCCGAGGTGGGTGCCAAGTCGGCGACTGCTATGGTGGATGCCAAGGTGGGTCACGGGGTGGGTGCCAAGTTGCTAGGTTGGGTTCCAAGGTGGGTGCCAACGTGGGTGCTAGGGTGCGTGGGTTAAAGGGTGTGTCACAACGTGGGTGCCAGGATGGGTGCGCACCCACACTGGCCAAGACGGGTGCGGGTGCAAGGTTGGGTTCCAAGCCCGGTCACAGGCTGGGTGCTAGGATGGGTGGGTGCCAAGGTGGGCACCAGGGTGGGTGCACCCACCCTGGCCAAGGTGGGTCACGGGGTGGGTCCTAGGGTGGGTAACGGGGTGGGTACTAAGGTGCGTGCCAAGGTGGGTCATAGGGTGGGTGCCAAGGTGGGCACCAGGGTGGGTGTGCACCAACCCTAGCCAGGGTAGGTCACGGGGTGGTTGTCGGGGTGGGCGTCAAGGAGCCAAGGTGGGTGGCAAGTAGCCAAGTTGCGTGCCAAGGTGGGTGTCGGGGTGGGTGCCAAGGATCCAAGGTGGGTGCCAAGGAACCAAGGTGGGTGTCTGGGTGGGTGCCGAGGTGGGAGCCAGGGTGGGTCCCAAGGTGAGTGCAAAGGTGGGTGCCAGGGTCAAGGTGAGTGCCAATGTGGGTTCCAAGGTGCCAGGGTCAGGGTGAGTGCCAATGTGGGTTCAAAGGTGCTAAGTTGGGTGCGAGGTTGGGTGCGAGGGTGGGTGGGTGCCAAGGTGTGCTAGGTGGAAGCCCGGGTGGGTCGGCATCCCATGGGTGTCGAGTTGGGTGCCTGATGGGTGCTTCTTGTCAAGTTTTAGTCGTCGGGACTCATTTCGAGCCTTAGAGGTCGTTTCTTGTCCGGTTGCCCTGTCTTCGACCTGGGAACCCAATTTTGGTCCTCGGGTCCCATTTTTTTTTGTCTCGCATCCCACTTTTGGCCTGTGGCCTTTTCGGGGTCGATTCTCGTTTTGGGCATCAGAGCATGTTTCTTCTCCTAAAACCCAATATTTGTTTATTAAGTCTCGGAACACATTTTTGTTCTCGTGGACCCATCATGGGTCTTGGAACGCATTTGTGGTCCTTGGGTCCCATTTTGCATCCCGAAACTTGTGTTTTGGTGCTTGATCCCTATTTTGGGTGCCCACCTTGCACCAAGTGCGCACCCGGGGCAAACCGAGCGCCTTGGTGCACCAGGGCAAGATCGAGCGTGCACCCGAGGCGCCCCGAACATGCACCAAGGTGCACTCGGCCCACATGTGAGCGCAGGTCGTTGCGCCCGAGGTGGTGTGTGGGCACCGCGTTGCAGACGGGACACTGCACGCACACGACGCCCCCTCCAGGTGCACGCACGTAGGCCGGGCCGGGTGCACACCCGACGCCCTAGCAAGGTGCGCGCACCCGGGCAGGGCTCACACTTGGCGAACGGGGCGCACTTCGCGAGGGAGGGTGTGCACCTCGACGGGGGTGGGTGGCCGGGGTGGATTCGCACGTGGGTCGCGGTTTGCTAAGTACACACTGCGACAAGCTCATAACGGGTGCGATCATACCAGCGTTAGTGCACCGGATCCCATCAGAACTCCGCAGTTAAGCGCGCTTGGGCCGGAGTAGTACTGGGATGGGTGACCTCCCGGGAAGTCCCGGTGTTGCACCCTTTTTTAGTTTTTCGCCGGGCGTCGCAATGCTATTTGAATAAACCTTTTGCCCGTTTGCGTTCTCGTCGGGGCCGGGCCGGGCCGGGGTGCGCTGCCCGCACTACCGCGCGCGCGGGGGCGACACCGAGCGCGCACCCGAGGCGCCCCGAGCACACAGGCCACGGTGCAACCCGGGCGTTGTGCGCGCACCCCGGTGCGCCCGAGGTGCTGCGCGCGCACCCAGGTGAAATCGGTGTGCACCTCGGCCAGTGCGCGCTCGGTCGAGTCGCGCACGTTGGCCAAGGTGCACGGTGATGTTTCTTACTCTAAGGTTCCGCACCAGACGCCCGGGACAGGTGAGCGAAGCTGGGCGGGGCCGGGTGCGCGGCCGGGGCAGGTGCACGCAGCTGGAGAGAGCTTTGGAGCACACTTCGGAGCGCACCAATGATGCGCTCCATTCAAAAGTTTCCTGAAAAGGCAAAAAAAGTTGAGATTATAGAATTTCCCACTTGAGAGATTGTAAAAAAAAAAAATTTAAAATGAAGGAAACGCGGGTGCCAAGGTGTGCGCAGCCCAGCCAAGGTGTGCGCACCAAGGCGCCCACCCTGGCGAAGGTGCACGCAAGGTGCGCACCCGAGGCAAACCGGACAATTAACCCAACTTTCGACTTCGCGCGCACCTTGGAGCGCACTTCGGAGCGCTCCTTGGTGCGCACCAATCTTGGGCACCTCGGAGTGCACCATGGCGCCCACCAAGGTGCGCACCCGGGGCAAACCGAGCTCCGACTTCGTGCGCACCTTGGAGCGCACGAAAGGTGCGCACCATGGCGCCCACCAAGGTGCGCAGCCCAGCCAAGGCGTGCGCATCAAGGTGCGCACCCTGGCGAAGGTGCGCACCCGGGGCAAACCGAGCTCCGACTTCGTGCGCACCTTGGAGCGCACAAAAGGTGCGCAACCCAGCCAAGGTGTGCGCACCCCGGTCAAACCGAGCTCCGAATCGTGCGCACCAGAGGTGCACGCCATCGTGCGCACCTTGGAGCACACTTCGGAGCCCTCCTTGGTGCGCGCCGATGTTGCGCACCTCGGAGCGCACCCGGGGAAAACAATGCAATTAACCCGACTTTCGACTTCGTGGGCACCTCGGAGCGCTCTCGGGTTCGCACCTCGGAGCACACCGAGGTGCGCACCTTTGATGCGCTGCCTTCACCAATTTCCAGAAAAGGCAAGAAAACATTGAGAAGGTGTGCGCACCGAGGTGCCCACCCTGGCGAAGGTGCACGCGAGGTGCGCACCCGGGGCAAACCGGGCTCCGACTTCGTGCACGCCGCACCTTGGAGCACACTTCGGAGCGCTCCTTGGTGCGCACCAGGGCGCGCAACCCAGCCGAGGTGCCCACCCCGGCGAAGGTGCACGCGAGGTGCGCACCCGGGGCAAACCGGGCTCCGACTTCGTGCACGCCATGGTGCCCACCGCGGCGAAGGTGCACGCGAGGTGCGCACCCGGGGCAAACCGGGCTCCGACTTCGTGCACGCCGCACCTTGGAGCACACTTCGGAGCGCTCCTTGGTGCGCACCATGGTGCCCACCAGGGCGCGCAACCCCGCCGAAGGTGCACGCGAGGTGCGCACCCGGGGCAAACCGGGCTCCGACTTCGTGCACGCCGCACCTTGGAGCACACTTCGGAGCGCTCCTTGGTGCGCACCATGGTGCCCACCAGGGCGCGCAACCCCGCCGAAGGTGCACGCGAGGTGCGCACCCGGGGCAAACCGGGCTCCGACTTCGTGCACGCCATGGTGCGCACCGCGGCGAAGGTGCGCACCCGGGGCAAACCGGGCTCCGACTTCGTGCACGCCGCACCTTGGAGCACACTTCGGAGCGCTCCTTGGTGCGCACCAGGGCGCGCAACCCAGCCGAGGTGCCCACCCCGGCGAAGGTGCACGCGAGGTGCGTACCCGGGGCAAACCGGGCTCCGACTTCGTGCACGCCGCACCTTGGAGCACACTTCGGAGCGCTCCTTGGTGCGCACCATGGTGCCCACCAGGCCGCGCAACCCAGCCAAGGTGTGCGCACCAAGGTGCACGCGAGGTGCGCACCCGGGGCAAACCGGGGTC
>NW_026728999.1:95000-110000 GCF_030272615.1 Cryptomeria japonica | reverse complement strand
GCCGAGGAGCCTCACCGCATATCAATCGGGGTGCGAGGCGAGGGATGGGGCGGGAAGGCCCCAACGGCTAGACGGAAGAGGCTTCAGGGCCACCTCGGAATGGTCCAAGCATCGGACGCGCTTGGGGCGACTGCCAGTGCCAACCCCTTATCCCGCGATGCGTCCGATACACAGATGGTTCCAAGGCGGCCGAGGAGCCTCACCGCATAGCAATCGGGGGTGCGAGGCGAGGGATGGGGCGGGAAGGCCCCAACGGCTAGACGGAAGAGGCTTCAGGGCCGCCTAGGAATGGTCCAAGCATCGGACACGCTTGGGGCGACTACCAGTGACAGCCCCCTATCCCGCGATGCGTCCGATACGAAGATGGTTCCAAGGCGGCCGAGGAGCCTCACCGCATAGCAATCGGGGTGCGAGGTGGGGGATGCGGCGAGATGGCCCCAACGGCTAGACGGAAGAGGCCACAGGGCCGCGTCGGAATAGTCCAAGCATCGGACGCGCTTGGGGCGACTACCAGTGACAACCCCTTATCCCGCGATGCGTCCGATACGAAGATAGTTCCAAGGCGGCCGAGGAGCCTCACCGCATAGCAATCGGGGTGCGAGGTGGGGGATGCGGCGAGATGGCCCCAACGGCTAGACGGAAGAGGCTGCAGGGCCGCCTCGGAATAGTCCAAGCATCGGACGCGCTTGGGGCCACTACCAGTGACAACCCCTTATCCCGCAATGCGTCCGATACGAAGATAGTTCCAAGGCGGCCGAAGAGCCTCACCGCATAGCAATCGGGGTGCGAGGTGGGGGATGCGGCGAGATGGCCCCAACGGCTAGACGGAAGAGGCCACAGGGCCGCCTCGGAATAGTCCAAGCATCGGACGCGCTTGGGGCGACTACCAGTGACAACCCCTTATCCCGCGATGCGTCCGATACGAAGATAGTTCCCAGGCGGCCGAGGAGCCTCACCGCATAGCAATCGGGGTGCGAGGCGAGGGATGCGGCGAGATGGCCCCAAAGGCTAGACGGAAGAGGCTGCAGGGCTGCCTCGGAATAGTCCAAGCATCGGACGCGCTTGGGGCGACTACCACTGCCAACCCCTTATCCCGCGATGCGTCCGATACACAGATAGTTCCGAGGCGGCCGAGGAGGTGGGGGATGCAGCGAGATGGCCCCAACGGCTAGACGGAAGAGGCTGCAGGGCCGCCTCGGAATAGTCCAAGCATCGGACGCGCTTGGGGCGACTACCAGTGACAACCCCTTATCCCGCGATGCGTCCGATACACAGATAGTTCCGAGGCGGCCAAGGAGCCTCACCGCATAGCAATCGTGGTGCGAGGTGGGGGATGCGGCGAGATGGCCCCAACGGCTAGACGGAAGAGGCTGCAGGGCCGCCTCGGAATGGTCCAAGCATCGGATGCGCTTGGGGCGACTACCACTGCCAACCCCTTATCCCGCGATGCGTCCGATACACAGATAGTTCCAAGGCGGCCGAGGAGCCTCACAGCATAGCAATCGGGGTGCGAGGCGAGGGATGCGGCGAGAAAGCCCCAACGGCTAGAGGGAAGAGGCTTCAGGTCCGCCTCGGAATGGTCCAAGCATCGGACGCGCTTGGGGCGACTACCAGTGACAACCCCTTATCCCGCGACGCGTCCGATACACAGATAGTTCCAAGGCGGCCGAGGAGCCTCACCGCATAGCAATCGGGGTGCGAGGCGAGGGATGCGGCGAGAAGGACCCAACGGCTACACGGAAGAGGCTTCGGGGCCGCCTCGGAATGGTCCAAGCATCGGACGCGCTTGGGGCGACTACCAGTGACAACCCCTTATCCCGCGACGCGTCCGATACACAGATAGTTCCAAGGCGGCCGAGGAGCCTCACCGCATAGCAATCGGGGTGCGAGGCGAGGGATGCGGCGAGAAGGACCCAACGGCTACACGGAAGAGGCTTCGGGGCCGCCTCGGAATGGTCCAAGCATCGGACGCGCTTGGGGCGACTACCAGTGACAACCCCTTATCCCGCGACGCGTCCGATACACAGATAGTTCCAAGGCGGCCGAGGAGCCTCACCGCATAGCAATCGGGGTGCGAGGCGAGGGATGCGGCGAGAAGGACCCAACGGCTAGACGGAAGAGGCTTCGGGTCCGCCTCGGAATGGTCCAAGCATCGGACGCGCTTGGGGCGACTACCAGTGACAACCCCTTATCCCGCGACGCGTCCGATACACAGATAGTTCCAAGGCGGCCGAGGAGCCTCACCGCATAGCAATCGGGGTGCGAGGCGAGGGATGCGGCGAGAAGGACCCAACGGCTAGACGGAAGAGGCTTCGGGTCCGCCTCGGAATGGTCCAAGCATCGGACGCGCTTGGGGCGACTACCAGTGACAACCCCTTATCCCGCGACGCGTCCGATACACAGATAGTTCCAAGGCGGCCGAGGAGCCTCACCGCATAGCAATCGGGGTGCGAGGCGAGGGATGCGGCGAGAAGGACCCAACGGCTAGACGGAAGAGGCTTCGGGTCCGCCTCGGAATGGTCCAAGCATCGGACGCGCTTGGGGCGACTACCAGTGACAACCCCTTATCCCGCGACGCGTCCGATACACAGATAGTTCCGAGGCGGCCGAGGAGCCTCACCGCATAGCAATCGGGGTGCGAGGCGAAGGATGCGGCGAGAAGGACCCAACGGCTAGACGGAAGAGGCTTCGGGTCCGCCTCGGAATGGTCTAAGCATCGGACGCGCTTGGGGCGACTACCAGTGACAACCCCTTATCCCGCGACGCGTCCGATACACAGATAGTTCCAAGGCGGCCGAGGAGCCTCACCGCATAGCAATCGGGGTGCGAGGCGAGGGATGCGGCGAGAAGGACCCAACGGCTAGACGGAAGAGGCTTCAGGGCCGCCTCGGAATGGTCCAAGCATCGGACGCGCTTGGGGCGACTACCAATGACAACCCCTTATCCCGCGACGCGTCCGATACACAGATAGTTCCGAGGCGGCCGAGGAGCCTCACCGCATAGCAATCGGGGTGCGAGGCGAGGGATGCGGCGAGAAGGACCCAACGGCTAGACGGAAGAGGCTTCAGGGCCGCCTCGGAATGGTCCAAGCATCGGACGCGCTTGGGGCGACTACCAGTGACAACCCCTTATCCCGCGACGCGTCCGATACACAGATAGTTCCGAGGCGGCCGAGGAGCCTCACCGCATAGCAATCGGGGTGCGAGGCGAGGGATGCGGCGAGAAGGACCCAACGGCTAGACGGAAGAGGCTTCAGGGCCGCCTCGGAATGGTCCAAGCATCGGACGCGCTTGGGGCGACTACCGTTGCCAACCCCTTATCCCGCGATGCGTCTGATACACAGATAGTTCCGAGGCGGCCGAGGAGCCTCACCGCATAGCAATCGGGTTGCGAGGCAGATTATTGGGAAGGGAACCCCCTGGGATGCGGCTCAAGCAGTGCCCAAAGGGACTGGAATGCGGAATCACATCGAGAGACCC
Organism: Cryptomeria japonica; assembly: GCF_030272615.1. NCBI lineage: Eukaryota > Viridiplantae > Streptophyta > Pinopsida > Cupressales > Cupressaceae > Cryptomeria > Cryptomeria japonica. The sequence goes on along the minus strand of NW_026728999.1, from coordinate 106,521 downwards.
AAATGCTATACGAGGGCTCAAATCGAATTATCGATTTGGCCACGACATGGACGCATCGGAACGACTACCTTTGCCGAACCACTCGCAATTGCATCCATACCGAAACCAATAGACATTTCCGTTAGAGCCCTCGCATAGCATTCGGGAATCTCGCATGCCCCTCTAAATCGACCAATGCTGGCGCTCAATGAAAATCCGAGCGCTACCACCGTTCGAGCGCCAGCATTGGTCGAGTTAGAGGGGCACGGGGGAGAATGCTCCAGTCAACACCTCCCCTATATAAGTTATTTGTCCGATTCTCGCACAACCGTAGTCTGCCTCGTCGAATCAAACAACGGTCCCAGATTCCGACTTCCGTTCCGTAGAGACCCAAAAGCTAGATGGAGGCTCGCAAGAAAGAGAGTCGGCGCATAGCAATCGGGTTTCTCGAACGTTTAGGGACCGAGCTCACTTGCGGATAGGGCAAAATCCGCCAAGCAACCCAAAAGCTAGACGGGGGCTCGAATCGAATCGCCTAGGCGGCCACAACAACGACGTGTTGGATCGACTACCAGTGCCAAACCATTCAGCAAGACTAGTCTGTGTCGAGGCCGGATAGAGATTCTCAGAGAGCGCCCGCATAGCATTTAGGAGACCTGCCGCGTCCCTCACACTCGACAAATGGTGGTGCACGTTTATAAATCCGAGCGATCCCAACCCTTTCAAGCACCAACATCGGTCGAGATAGAGGGGCACGGAGGGGGCTGCGTGAGACAACACAGTCCCCTATATAAGTTATTTGTCCGATTCTCACACATCCGAAGAATGGTCATCAAATCGGACAACAGCCCAAACTTCCGACTTCCGTCCCAGAAAGCCCAAGAGCTATCTAAAACGTTCATGGCCGGAACTCGATCGCGGCTATACCAGTCCGCCAAGCAACCCAAAAGCTAGACTGGAGCTCTAGTCGAATCACCTCTGTGGCCATTGCAAGGACGTGTTGGAGCGACTACCATTGCCGAACCATTCCGCAGGTCGAGTCCATACCAAGGCCGCATAGAGATTCACGATGAGCTCCTGCATAGCAATCAGGAGACTTGCCGTGTCCATCACAATCGATAAATCCTGGTGCAAGATTTTTGCATCCGAGCGCTCCAACCAGTCGAGCACCAGCATCAATCGACATAAACGGGCACGGGGGGAGGATGCTCGAGAACACTACCTCCCCTATATAAGTTATTTGTCCGATTCTCAAGCAGCCGAAGTCTGGTCATCGAATCGGGTCAAAGACCACAACTTCCGACTTTACCCACAATGCAAGTCATCGAATCGAACATCGGCCCCCGAGTCGGACTCCATGCGTATGTCAGGTCATCGGACCCAAATTCCGCCTTCCTGCGCATGGCGGGCCATCAATATCAACTCGGTCATCGGACCCAAACTCCGCCTTTTTGCGTATGGCACGCCTTCAAATCGGTCATCGGACCCAAATTCCGCCTTCCTGTGCATGGCGGGCCATCAACATCAACTCGGTCATCGGACCCAAATTCCGCCTTTCTGCGCATGGCACGCCATCAACTCGGTCATCGGACCCAAATTCCGCCTTCCTGCGCATGGCAGGTCATCGGACACAAATTCAGACCTCGCCAATATGCCTACGTATCGAATCGGTCATCGGACCCAACTTCCGACTTCATCCATACTGTAGGGTCTTTGAGGTTGGCGCGGTGCGCTCAACCCAGGGAGTCGACCCATCGAAGCATACACCTCCCCTATATAAGCTATTTGTCCGATTCCCACACCTGTGTAGTTTGCACCTCTGACCAGGACATCGACCCCAACTTCCGAACTCGACTGCAACGACGGCACCAGCGCCTTGGTGCGCACCTTGCGACGCACAGTCCCAACATTCGCCTTCCTGCACATGGCAGGTCATCGGACCCAAATTCCGACCTCGCGAGTATGCCTACATATCGAATCGGTCATCGGACCCAACTTCCGACTTCATCCATACCGTAGGGTCTTTGAGGTTGGCGCGGTGCGCTCAACCCGGGGAGTCGACCCAACGAAGCATACACCTCCCCTATATAAGCTATTTGTCCGATTCCCACACCTGTGTAGTTTGCACCTCCGATCAAGACATCGACCCCAACTTCCGAACTCGCCTCCAACGACCGAACCAGCGCCTTGGTGCGCACCTTGCAACGCACAGTGCCAACATTCGCCTTCCTGCACGTGGCAGGTCATCGGACCCAAATTCCGACCTCGCGAGTATGCCTACATATCGAATCGGTCATCGGACCCAACTTCCGACTTCATCCATACCGTAGGGTCTTTGAGGTTGGCGCGGTGCGCTCAACCCGGGGAGTCGACCCAACGAAGCATACACCTCCCCTATATAAGCTATTTGTCCGATTCCCACACCTGTGTAGCTTGCACCTCCGATCAGGACATCGACCCCAACTTCCGAACTCGACTAAAAAGACCGCACCAGCGCCTTGGTGTGCACCTTGCAACGCACAGTGTCAACATTCGCCTTCCTGCACATGGCAGGTCATCGGACCCAAATTCCGACCTCATGAGCATACCTACTAATCGAATTGGTCATCGGACCCAACTTCCGACTTCATCCATACCGTAGGGTCTTTGAGGTTGGCGCGGTGCGCTCAACCTGGGGAGTCGACCCATCGAAGCATACACCTCCCCTATATAAGCTATTTGTCCGATTCCGACACCTGTGTAGTTTGCACCTCCGCTCAGGACATCGACCCCAACTTCCGAACTCGCCTGCAACGACCGAACCAGCGCCTTGGTGCGCACCAAAAGTGCGCACTTTTGGAGGGCACTTTTGTGCGCTCCAAAGGTGCGCACTTTTGGAGGGCACTTTTCTGCGCTCCAAAGGTGTGCACTTTTGGAGGGCACTTTTTGGAGGGCACTTTTCTGCGCTCCAAAGGTGCGCACTTTTGGAGGGCACTTTTTGGAGGGCACTTTTCTGCGCTCCAAAGGTGCGCACTTTTGGAGGGCACTTTTTGGAGGGCACTTTTCTGCGCTCCAAAGGTGCGCACTTTTGGAGGGCACTTTTTGGAGGGCACTTTTCTGCGCTCCAAAGGTGCGCACTTTTGGAGGGCACTTTTCTGCGCTCCAAAGGTGCGCACTTTTGGAGGGCACTTTTTGGAGGGCACTTTTCTGCGCTCCAAAGGTGCGCACTTTTGGAGGGCACTTTTCTGCGCTCCAAAGGTGCGCACTTTTGGAGGGCACTTTTTGGAGGGCACTTTTCTGCGCTCCAAAGGTGCGCACTTTTGGAGGGCACTTTTGTGCACTCCAAAGGTGCGCACTTTTGGAGGGCACTTTTCCTGTGCTCCAAAGGTGCACACCTAGGTGAGCACCTTCGACCACACCTTGTAGCACACCAAACTCTGACTTTCGACTTCATCCGCAATGCAGGGTCTTTGAGGTTGGCGCAATGCGCACAACCAGGGGAGTCGACCCATCAAACCCAACACCTCCCCTATATAAGCTATTTGTCTGATTCTCATACATGCGTAGCCTGCAGGAGCAATTAGGACATCGACCCCAACTTTCGGCTTCTAAACGAAAACAAGGTCTTTGAGGTTGGTGTAATGCGAACAACTAGGGGAGTCAACCCATCAAACCCAACACCTCCCCTATATAAGCTATTTGTCTGATTCTCATACATGTGTAGTCTACAGGAGCAATTAGGACATCGACCCCAACTTTTGACTTCTTAACGAAAACAAGGTCTTTGAGGTTGACGTAATGCGCACAACCAGGGGAGTCGACCCATCAAACCCAACACCTCCCCTATATAAGCTATTTGTCCGATTCTCATACATGTGTAGCCTGCAGGAGCCATTAGGACATTGACCCCAACTTTTGACTTCTTAACGAAAACAAGGTCTTTGAGGTTGGCGTAATGCGCACAACCAAGGGAGTTGACCCATCAAACCCAACACCTCCCCTATATAAGCTATTTGTCTGATTCTCATACATGTGTAGCCTGCAACAACGATTAGGACATCCACCCCAACTTCTGAATTCGTCTGCGTTGACCGCACCAAAGGTGCACGCCTTGGTGCTCACCAAAATCCGACTTCCGACTTCTTCTGCTATGCGGGGTCTTTGAGGTTGGCGCAGTGCGCACAACCAGGGGAGTCAACCCACCGAATGCAACACCTCCCCTATATAAGCTATTTGTCTGATTCTCATACATGCGTAGACTGCAGCAATGATTAGGACATCCACCCCAACTTTTGACTTCTTAAACAAGACAGGGTCTTTGAAGTTGGTGCAGTGCACACAACCAGGGGAGTCGACCCATCAAACGCAACACCTCCCCTATATAAAGCTATTTGTCCGATTCTCATACGTGTAGTCTGCAGCAGCGATTAGGACATCGACCCCAACTTCCGAATTCGTTTGCATTGACCGCACCAAAGGTGCACGCCTTGGTGTGCACCCTGGAGTGCACTTTGGTGCTCACCTCGGTGCACACTTTGGTGTGCACCTCGGTGTGCACCAAAGGTGCGCACCTTGGAGCGCACCAAAGGTGTACACTTTGGAGCGCACCACATAGGGTCTTTGAGAGGTTGGCGCAGTGCGCACACCAAGGTGGGTGTTGAGGTGCGTGCCGAGGTGGGTGGGTGCTAGGGTGCGCTCCATGGTGGGTGCCAGGGTGGGTGCGTGCTAGGGTGGATTCCAAAGAGGGTCATAGGGTGGGTGCCAAGGTGGGTTGGTGATATAGTGGGTTCAAAGGTGGGTACTAGGGTGGGTTCCAAGGTGGGTCACAAGTTGGGTGCCAGGATGCGTGGGTGTTAGGTTGGGTGCCAAGGTGGGCTCCTGCGTGGGTGGGTGCTAGGGTGGGTTTCAAGGTGGACGCGAGGGCGGGTGCCAAGGTGGGTAACAAGTTGGGTGTTAGGATGGGTGAGTGCTAGAGTGGGTGCCAAGGTGGGTGGGTGCTAAGGTGGATGCCAAGGTGGTTCACAGGGTGGGTGGGTTCTAGGGTGAGTTCCAAGGTGGGTCACAGGTTCAGTGCTAGGGTGGGTGTCAAGGCGGGTGTCGAGGTGCCTGGGTGCTAGGGTGTGGATGCCAATGTGGGTCATAGGGTGGGTACTAGGGTGGGCTGCAATGTGGGTGCCAAGGTGGGTAACATGCTCGGTGGGTTCTAAATTGGGTGCCAGGGTGGGTGTGCACCCACCTTGCCCGAGGTGGGTGCCAAGGTGCCAGTGTGGGTGGGTGCTAAGGTGGATGCCAAGGTGGGTGAGAAGGTGGGTGATAGGTTGAGTGGTAGGATGGGTGGGTGCCAAGATGGGTCACAGGGTGGGTGCAAGGGTGGGTAGGTGCTAGGGTTGGTGTCAGGGTGGGTGGGTGCTAGGTTGGGTTCCAAGGTGGGTGCGAGGGTGAGTGTCAAGGTGGGTCACAGGTTAGGTGCTAGGATGGGTGAGTGCTAGGGTGCAAAGGTGCCAGGGTGGGTGCTAGGATGGGTCGATGCTAGGGTGAGTGGCAAGGTGGGTCCACAAGTGTCAAGGTGGGTGCCGAGGTGGGTGCCAAGTCGGCGACTGCTATGGTGGATGCCAAGGTGGGTCACGGGGTGGGTGCCAAGTTGCTAGGTTGGGTTCCAAGGTGGGTGCCAACGTGGGTGCTAGGGTGCGTGGGTTAAAGGGTGTGTCACAACGTGGGTGCCAGGATGGGTGCGCACCCACACTGGCCAAGACGGGTGCGGGTGCAAGGTTGGGTTCCAAGCCCGGTCACAGGCTGGGTGCTAGGATGGGTGGGTGCCAAGGTGGGCACCAGGGTGGGTGCACCCACCCTGGCCAAGGTGGGTCACGGGGTGGGTCCTAGGGTGGGTAACGGGGTGGGTACTAAGGTGCGTGCCAAGGTGGGTCATAGGGTGGGTGCCAAGGTGGGCACCAGGGTGGGTGTGCACCAACCCTAGCCAGGGTAGGTCACGGGGTGGTTGTCGGGGTGGGCGTCAAGGAGCCAAGGTGGGTGGCAAGTAGCCAAGTTGCGTGCCAAGGTGGGTGTCGGGGTGGGTGCCAAGGATCCAAGGTGGGTGCCAAGGAACCAAGGTGGGTGTCTGGGTGGGTGCCGAGGTGGGAGCCAGGGTGGGTCCCAAGGTGAGTGCAAAGGTGGGTGCCAGGGTCAAGGTGAGTGCCAATGTGGGTTCCAAGGTGCCAGGGTCAGGGTGAGTGCCAATGTGGGTTCAAAGGTGCTAAGTTGGGTGCGAGGTTGGGTGCGAGGGTGGGTGGGTGCCAAGGTGTGCTAGGTGGAAGCCCGGGTGGGTCGGCATCCCATGGGTGTCGAGTTGGGTGCCTGATGGGTGCTTCTTGTCAAGTTTTAGTCGTCGGGACTCATTTCGAGCCTTAGAGGTCGTTTCTTGTCCGGTTGCCCTGTCTTCGACCTGGGAACCCAATTTTGGTCCTCGGGTCCCATTTTTTTTTGTCTCGCATCCCACTTTTGGCCTGTGGCCTTTTCGGGGTCGATTCTCGTTTTGGGCATCAGAGCATGTTTCTTCTCCTAAAACCCAATATTTGTTTATTAAGTCTCGGAACACATTTTTGTTCTCGTGGACCCATCATGGGTCTTGGAACGCATTTGTGGTCCTTGGGTCCCATTTTGCATCCCGAAACTTGTGTTTTGGTGCTTGATCCCTATTTTGGGTGCCCACCTTGCACCAAGTGCGCACCCGGGGCAAACCGAGCGCCTTGGTGCACCGGGGCAAGATCGAGCGTGCACCCGAGGCGCCCCGAACATGCACCAAGGTGCACTCGGCCCACATGTGAGCGCAGGTCGTTGCGCCCGAGGTGGTGTGTGGGCACCGCGTTGCAGACGGGACACTGCACGCACACGACGCCCCCTCCAGGTGCACGCACGTAGGCCGGGCCGGGTGCACACCCGACGCCCTAGCAAGGTGCGCGCACCCGGGCAGGGCTCACACTTGGCGAACGGGGCGCACTTCGCGAGGGAGGGTGTGCACCTCGACGGGGGTGGGTGGCCGGGGTGGATTCGCACGTGGGTCGCGGTTTGCTAAGTACACACTGCGACAAGCTCATAACGGGTGCGATCATACCAGCGTTAGTGCACCGGATCCCATCAGAACTCCGCAGTTAAGCGCGCTTGGGCCGGAGTAGTACTGGGATGGGTGACCTCCCGGGAAGTCCCGGTGTTGCACCCTTTTTTAGTTTTTCGCCGGGCGTCGCAATGCTATTTGAATAAACCTTTTGCCCGTTTGCGTTCTCGTCGGGGCCGGGCCGGGCCGGGGTGCGCTGCCCGCACTACCGCGCGCGCGGGGGGCGACACCGAGCGCGCACCCGAGGCGCCCCGAGCACACAGGCCACGGTGCAACCCGGGCGTTGTGCGCGCACCCCGGTGCGCCCGAGGTGCTGCGCGCGCACCCAGGTGAAATCGGTGTGCACCTCGGCCAGTGCGCGCTCGGTCGAGTCGCGCACGTTGGCCAAGGTGCACGGTGATGTTTCTTACTCTAAGGTTCCGCACCAGACGCCCGGGACAGGTGAGCGAAGCTGGGCGGGGCCGGGTGCGCGGCCGGGGCAGGTGCACGCAGCTGGAGAGAGCTTTGGAGCACACTTCGGAGCGCACCAATGATGCGCTCCATTCAAAAGTTTCCTGAAAAGGCAAAAAAAGTTGAGATTATAGAATTTCCCACTTGAGAGATTGTAAAAAAAAAAAATTTAAAATGAAGGAAACGCGGGTGCCAAGGTGTGCGCAGCCCAGCCAAGGTGTGCGCACCAAGGCGCCCACCCTGGCGAAGGTGCACGCAAGGTGCGCACCCGAGGCAAACCGGACAATTAACCCAACTTTCGACTTCGCGCGCACCTTGGAGCGCACTTCGGAGCGCTCCTTGGTGCGCACCAATCTTGGGCACCTCGGAGTGCACCATGGCGCCCACCAAGGTGCGCACCCGGGGCAAACCGAGCTCCGACTTCGTGCGCACCTTGGAGCGCACGAAAGGTGCGCACCATGGCGCCCACCAAGGTGCGCAGCCCAGCCAAGGCGTGCGCATCAAGGTGCGCACCCTGGCGAAGGTGCGCACCCGGGGCAAACCGAGCTCCGACTTCGTGCGCACCTTGGAGCGCACAAAAGGTGCGCAACCCAGCCAAGGTGTGCGCACCCCGGTCAAACCGAGCTCCGAATCGTGCGCACCAGAGGTGCACGCCATCGTGCGCACCTTGGAGCACACTTCGGAGCCCTCCTTGGTGCGCGCCGATGTTGCGCACCTCGGAGCGCACCCGGGGAAAACAATGCAATTAACCCGACTTTCGACTTCGTGGGCACCTCGGAGCGCTCTCGGGTTCGCACCTCGGAGCACACCGAGGTGCGCACCTTTGATGCGCTGCCTTCACCAATTTCCAGAAAAGGCAAGAAAACATTGAGAAGGTGTGCGCACCGAGGTGCCCACCCTGGCGAAGGTGCACGCGAGGTGCGCACCCGGGGCAAACCGGGCTCCGACTTCGTGCACGCCGCACCTTGGAGCACACTTCGGAGCGCTCCTTGGTGCGCACCAGGGCGCGCAACCCAGCCGAGGTGCCCACCCCGGCGAAGGTGCACGCGAGGTGCGCACCCGGGGCAAACCGGGCTCCGACTTCGTGCACGCCATGGTGCCCACCGCGGCGAAGGTGCACGCGAGGTGCGCACCCGGGGCAAACCGGGCTCCGACTTCGTGCACGCCGCACCTTGGAGCACACTTCGGAGCGCTCCTTGGTGCGCACCATGGTGCCCACCAGGGCGCGCAACCCCGCCGAAGGTGCACGCGAGGTGCGCACCCGGGGCAAACCGGGCTCCGACTTCGTGCACGCCGCACCTTGGAGCACACTTCGGAGCGCTCCTTGGTGCGCACCATGGTGCCCACCAGGGCGCGCAACCCCGCCGAAGGTGCACGCGAGGTGCGCACCCGGGGCAAACCGGGCTCCGACTTCGTGCACGCCATGGTGCGCACCGCGGCGAAGGTGCGCACCCGGGGCAAACCGGGCTCCGACTTCGTGCACGCCGCACCTTGGAGCACACTTCGGAGCGCTCCTTGGTGCGCACCAGGGCGCGCAACCCAGCCGAGGTGCCCACCCCGGCGAAGGTGCACGCGAGGTGCGTACCCGGGGCAAACCGGGCTCCGACTTCGTGCACGCCGCACCTTGGAGCACACTTCGGAGCGCTCCTTGGTGCGCACCATGGTGCCCACCAGGCCGCGCAACCCAGCCAAGGTGTGCGCACCAAGGTGCACGCGAGGTGCGCACCCGGGGCAAACCGGGGTCCGACTTCGTGCACGCCGCACCTTGGAGCACACATCGGGGCGCTCCCGGGTTCGCACCGGCGTTGCGCACCGTGGTGGGCACCTCGGAGCACACCAAGGTGGGCAGCGAGGTGCGCACCTTTGATGCGATGCCTTCACTAATTTCCATAAAAGGCAAAAAAAAAACGAGATTTTAAAATTTCCGTTTTGAAAGATAGTGAGAAAAAGGGAATGCTGGTGCCATCTTGAGCCCGCCCTGGTGCGCAGCCCAGCCAAGGTGTGCGCACCAAGGTGCCCACCCTGGCGAAGGTGCGCGCCCGGGCAATTAACCCAACTTCCAACTTCGCGCGCGCCAGGGTGGGAGCGCACCCAACAACCGGGCCTGGGAAGAGCCAATGCGAGAAACCCCACCAAACGCTCTGACAAAAAAAGAGGGGGCGCTCCAGTAACCCCGCTTCGGAGCGCACCCTGGGCAAACCCAGCCAAGGTGCCCACCCCGGCCAAGGTGCAGGCGAGGTGCGCACCCGGGGCAAACCGGGCTCCGACAACGTGCACGCCGCACCTTGGAGCACACTTCGTAGCGCTCCCGGGTGCGCACCTCAGAGCACACCAAGGTGGGCAGCGAGGTGCGCACCTTTGATGCGCTGCCTTCACTAATTTCCAGAAAAGGCAAAAAAAAAAGGAGATTTTAAAATTTCCGTTTTGAAAGATAGTGAAAAAAACGGAACGCGCGTGCCATCTTGAGCCCGCCCTGGTGCGCAGCCCAGGTAAGGTGCCCACCCTGGCAAAGGTGTGCACCCGGGCAATTAACCCTACTTCCGACTTCGTGCGCGCCAGGGTGGCAACCGGGCCTCGGAAGAGCCAATGCGAGAAACCCCACCAAACGCTCCGACAAAAAAAGAGGCGGCGCTCCAATAACCCCGCTTCGGAGCGCAGCCGGGGCAAACCCAGCCAAGGTGCCCACCCCGACGAAGGTGCACGCGAGGTGCGCACCCGGGGCAAACCGGGCTCCGACAACGTGCACGCAGCACCTTGGAGCACACTTCGAAGCACTCCCGGGTGCCCACCGGCGTTGCGCACCGTGGTGGGCAGCGAGGTGCGCACCTTTGATGCGCTGCCTTCACTAATTTCCAGAAAAAGGCAAAAAAAAATGAGATTTTAAAATTTCCGTTTTGAAAGATAGTGAAAAAAAAGGAACGCGGGTGCCATCTTGAGCCCGCCCTGGTGCGCAGCCCAGGCAAGGCATGCGCACCAAGGTGCCCACCCGAGGTGCACACCCGGGGCAAACCGGGCTCCGACTTCGTGCAGGCCGCATCTTGGAGCACACTTCGGAGCGCTCCTTGGTGCGCACCATGGTGCCCACCAGGGCGCGCAACCCAGCCAAGGTCTGCACACCAAGGTGCCCACCCCGGCGAAGGTGCACGCGAGGTGCGCACCCGGGGCAAACCGGGCTCCGACTTCGTGCACGCCATGGTGCCCACCGCGGCGAAGGTGCACGCGAGGTGCGCACCCGGGGCAAACCGGGCTCCGACTTCGTGCACGCCGCACCTTGGAGCACACTTCGGAGCGCTCCTTGGTGCGCACCATGGTGCCCACCAGGGCGCGCAACCCAGCCAAGGTGTGCGCACCAAGGTGCACGCGAGGTGCGCACCCGGGGCAAACCGGGGTCCGACTTCGTGCACGCCGCACCTTGGAGCACACATCGGAGCGCTCCCAGGTTCGCACCAGCGTTGCGCACCTTTGATGCGCTGCCTTCACTAATTTCCAGAAAAGGCAAAAAAAAACGAGATTTTAAAATTTCCGTTCTGAAAGATAGTGAAAAAAACGGAACGCGGGTGCCATCTTGAGCCCTTCCTGGTGCGCAGCCCAGGCAAGTTGTGCGCACCAAGGTGCCCACCCTGGCGGAGGTGCGCGCCCGGGGCAATCCGGGCTCCGACTTCGTGCACTGCATGGTGCCCACCAAGGCGCGCAACCCAGCCAAGGTGCCCACCGCAGCGAAGGTGCACGCGAGGTGCGCACCCGAGGTGCACACCCGGGGCAAACCGGGCTCCGACTTCGTGCACGCCGCACCTTGGAGCACACTTCAGAGCGCTCCTTGGTGCGCACCAGGGCGCGCAACCCAACCAAGGTCTGCACACCAAGGTGCTCACCCCGGCGAAGGTGCACGCGAGGTGCGCACCCGGGGCAAACCGGGCTCGGACTTCGTGCACGCCGCACCTTGGAGCACACATCGGAGCGCTCCCGGGTTCGCACCAGCATTGCGCACCTTTGATGCGCTCCAAT
>NW_026728999.1:62500-85000 GCF_030272615.1 Cryptomeria japonica | reverse complement strand
AGGTTACCAGCCGAAGGATGCAGTAGCAATAACAGGTATAGTTCCGCGGCGGCCGAGAAGACTCACCGCATAGGAATCGGGATGCGAGGCGAGGGATGCGGCGGGAAGGCCCCGACGGCTAAACGGAAGAGGCTGCAGGGCCGCCTCGGAATGGTCCAAGCATCGGATGCGATTGGGACGACTACCAGTGCCAACCCCTTATCCCGCGATGCGTCCGATACACAGATAGTTCCAAGGCGGCCGAGGAGCCTCACCGCATATCAATCGGGGTGCGAGGCGAGGGATGGGGCGGGAAGGCCCCAACGGCTAGACGGAAGAGGCTTCAGGGCCACCTCGGAATGGTCCAAGCATCGGACGCGCTTGGGGCGACTGCCAGTGCCAACCCCTTATCCCGCGATGCGTCCGATACACAGATGGTTCCAAGGCGGCCGAGGAGCCTCACCGCATAGCAATCGGGGGTGCGAGGCGAGGGATGGGGCGGGAAGGCCCCAACGGCTAGACGGAAGAGGCTTCAGGGCCGCCTAGGAATGGTCCAAGCATCGGACACGCTTGGGGCGACTACCAGTGACAGCCCCCTATCCCGCGATGCGTCCGATACGAAGATGGTTCCAAGGCGGCCGAGGAGCCTCACCGCATAGCAATCGGGGTGCGAGGTGGGGGATGCGGCGAGATGGCCCCAACGGCTAGACGGAAGAGGCCACAGGGCCGCGTCGGAATAGTCCAAGCATCGGACGCGCTTGGGGCGACTACCAGTGACAACCCCTTATCCCGCGATGCGTCCGATACGAAGATAGTTCCAAGGCGGCCGAGGAGCCTCACCGCATAGCAATCGGGGTGCGAGGTGGGGGATGCGGCGAGATGGCCCCAACGGCTAGACGGAAGAGGCTGCAGGGCCGCCTCGGAATAGTCCAAGCATCGGACGCGCTTGGGGCCACTACCAGTGACAACCCCTTATCCCGCAATGCGTCCGATACGAAGATAGTTCCAAGGCGGCCGAAGAGCCTCACCGCATAGCAATCGGGGTGCGAGGTGGGGGATGCGGCGAGATGGCCCCAACGGCTAGACGGAAGAGGCCACAGGGCCGCCTCGGAATAGTCCAAGCATCGGACGCGCTTGGGGCGACTACCAGTGACAACCCCTTATCCCGCGATGCGTCCGATACGAAGATAGTTCCCAGGCGGCCGAGGAGCCTCACCGCATAGCAATCGGGGTGCGAGGCGAGGGATGCGGCGAGATGGCCCCAAAGGCTAGACGGAAGAGGCTGCAGGGCTGCCTCGGAATAGTCCAAGCATCGGACGCGCTTGGGGCGACTACCACTGCCAACCCCTTATCCCGCGATGCGTTCGATACACAGATAGTTCCGAGGCGGCCGAGGAGGTGGGGGATGCAGCGAGATGGCCCCAACGGCTAGACGGAAGAGGCTGCAGGGCCGCCTCGGAATAGTCCAAGCATCGGACGCGCTTGGGGCGACTACCAGTGACAACCCCTTATCCCGCGATGCGTCCGATACACAGATAGTTCCGAGGCGGCCAAGGAGCCTCACCGCATAGCAATCGTGGTGCGAGGTGGGGGATGCGGCGAGATGGCCCCAACGGCTAGACGGAAGAGGCTGCAGGGCCGCCTCGGAATGGTCCAAGCATCGGATGCGCTTGGGGCGACTACCACTGCCAACCCCTTATCCCGCGATGCGTCCGATACACAGATAGTTCCAAGGCGGCCGAGGAGCCTCACAGCATAGCAATCAGGGTGCGAGGCGAGGGATGCGGCGAGAAAGCCCCAACGGCTAGAGGGAAGAGGCTTCAGGTCCGCCTCGGAATGGTCCAAGCATCGGACGCGCTTGGGGTGACTACCAGTGACAACCCCTTATCCCGCGACGCGTCCGATACACAGATAGTTCCAAGGCGGCCGAGGAGCCTCACCGCATAGCAATCGGGGTGCGAGGCGAGGGATGCGGCGAGAAGGACCCAACGGCTACACGGAAGAGGCTTCGGGGCCGCCTCGGAATGGTCCAAGCATCGGACGCGCTTGGGGCGACTACCAGTGACAACCCCTTATCCCGCGACGCGTCCGATACACAGATAGTTCCAAGGCGGCCGAGGAGCCTCACCGCATAGCAATCGGGGTGCGAGGCGAGGGATGCGGCGAGAAGGACCCAACGGCTACACGGAAGAGGCTTCGGGGCCGCCTCGGAATGGTCCAAGCATCGGACGCGCTTGGGGCGACTACCAGTGACAACCCCTTATCCCGCGACGCGTCCGATACACAGATAGTTCCAAGGCGGCCGAGGAGCCTCACCGCATAGCAATCGGGGTGCGAGGCGAGGGATGCGGCGAGAAGGACCCAACGGCTAGACGGAAGAGGCTTCGGGTCCGCCTCGGAATGGTCCAAGCATCGGACGCGCTTGGGGCGACTACCAGTGACAACCCCTTATCCCGCGACGCGTCCGATACACAGATAGTTCCAAGGCGGCCGAGGAGCCTCACCGCATAGCAATCGGGGTGCGAGGCGAGGGATGCGGCGAGAAGGACCCAACGGCTAGACGGAAGAGGCTTCGGGTCCGCCTCGGAATGGTCCAAGCATCGGACGCGCTTGGGGCGACTACCAGTGACAACCCCTTATCCCGCGACACGTCCGATACACAGATAGTTCCAAGGCGGCCGAGGAGCCTCACCGCATAGCAATCGGGGTGCGAGGCGAGGGATGCGGCGAGAAGGACCCAACGGCTAGACGGAAGAGGCTTCGGGTCCGCCTCGGAATGGTCCAAGCATCGGACGCGCTTGGGGCGACTACCAGTGACAACCCCTTATCCCGCGACGCGTCCGATACACAGATAGTTCCGAGGCGGCCGAGGTGCCTCACCGCATAGCAATCGGGGTGCGAGGCGAAGGATGCGGCGAGAAGGACCCAACGGCTAGACGGAAGAGGCTTCGGGTCCGCCTCGGAATGGTCTAAGCATCGGACGCGCTTGGGGCGACTACCAGTGACAACCCCTTATCCCGCGACGCGTCCGATACACAGATAGTTCCAAGGCGGCCGAGGAGCCTCACCGCATAGCAATCGGGGTGCGAGGCGAGGGATGCGGCGAGAAGGACCCAACGGCTAGACGGAAGAGGCTTCAGGGCCGCCTCGGAATGGTCCAAGCATCGAACGCGCTTGGGGCGACTACCAGTGACAACCCCTTATCCCGCGACGCGTCCGATACACAGATAGTTCCGAGGCGGCCGAGGAGCCTCACCGCATAGCAATCGGGGTGCGAGGCGAGGGATGCGGCGAGAAGGACCCAACGGCTAGACGGAAGAGGCTTCAGGGCCGCCTCGGAATGGTCCAAGCATCGGACGCGCTTGGGGCGACTACCAGTGACAACCCCTTATCCCGCGACGCGTCCGATACACAGATAGTTCCGAGGCGGCCGAGGAGCCTCACCGCATAGCAATCGGGGTGCGAGGCGAGGGATGCGGCGAGAAGGACCCAACGGCTAGACGGAAGAGGCTTCAGGGCCGCCTCGGAATGGTCCAAGCATCGGACGCGCTTGGGGCGACTACCAATGACAACCCCTTATCCCGCGACGCGTCCGATACACAGATAGTTCCGAGGCGGCCGAGGAGCCTCACCGCATAGCAATCGGGGTGCGAGGCGAGGGATGCGGCGAGAAGGACCCAACGGCTAGACGGAAGAGGCTTCAGGGCCGCCTCGGAATGGTCCAAGCATCGGACGCGCTTGGGGCGACTACCAGTGACAACCCCTTATCCCGCGACGCGTCCGATACACAGATAGTTCCGAGGCGGCCGAGGAGCCTCACCGCATAGCAATCGGGGTGCGAGGCGAGGGATGCGGCGAGAAGGACCCAACGGCTAGACGGAAGAGGCTTCAGGGCCGCCTCGGAATGGTCCAAGCATCGGACGCGCTTGGGGCGACTACCGTTGCCAACCCCTTATCCCGCGATGCGTCTGATACACAGATAGTTCCGAGGCGGCCGAGGAGCCTCACCGCATAGCAATCGGGTTGCGAGGCAGATTATTGGGAAGGGAACCCCCTGGGATGCGGCTCAAGCAGTGCCCAAAGGGACTGGAATGCGGAATCACATCGAGAGACCCAAATGCTATACGAGGGCTCAAATCGAATTATCGATTTGGCCACGACATGGACGCATCGGAACGACTACCTTTGCCGAACCACTCGCAATTGCATCCATACCGAAACCAATAGACATTTCCGTTAGAGCCCTCGCATAGCATTCGGGAATCTCGCATGCCCCTCTAAATCGACCAATGCTGGCGCTCAATGAAAATCCGAGCGCTACCACCGTTCGAGCGCCAGCATTGGTCGAGTTAGAGGGGCACGGGGGAGAATGCTCCAGTCAACACCTCCCCTATATAAGTTATTTGTCCGATTCTCGCACAACCGTAGTCTGCCTCGTCGAATCAAACAACGGTCCCAGATTCCGACTTCCGTTCCGTAGAGACCCAAAAGCTAGATGGAGGCTCGCAAGAAAGAGAGTCGGCGCATAGCAATCGGGTTTCTCGAACGTTTAGGGACCGAGCTCACTTGCGGATAGGGCAAAATCCGCCAAGCAACCCAAAAGCTAGACGGGGGCTCGAATCGAATCGCCTAGGCGGCCACAACAACGACGTGTTGGATCGACTACCAGTGCCAAACCATTCAGCAAGACTAGTCTGTGTCGAGGCCGGATAGAGATTCTCAGAGAGCGCCCGCATAGCATTTAGGAGACCTGCCGCGTCCCTCACACTCGACAAATGGTGGTGCACGTTTATAAATCCGAGCGATCCCAACCCTTTCAAGCACCAACATCGGTCGAGATAGAGGGGCACGGAGGGGGCTGCGTGAGACAACACAGTCCCCTATATAAGTTATTTGTCCGATTCTCACACATCCGAAGAATGGTCATCAAATCGGACAACAGCCCAAACTTCCGACTTCCGTCCCAGAAAGCCCAAGAGCTATCTAAAACGTTCATGGCCGGAACTCGATCGCGGCTATACCAGTCCGCCAAGCAACCCAAAAGCTAGACTGGAGCTCTAGTCGAATCACCTCTGTGGCCATTGCAAGGACGTGTTGGAGCGACTACCATTGCCGAACCATTCCGCAGGTCGAGTCCATACCAAGGCCGCATAGAGATTCACGATGAGCTCCTGCATAGCAATCAGGAGACTTGCCGTGTCCATCACAATCGATAAATCCTGGTGCAAGATTTTTGCATCCGAGCGCTCCAACCAGTCGAGCACCAGCATCAATCGACATAAACGGGCACGGGGGGAGGATGCTCGAGAACACTACCTCCCCTATATAAGTTATTTGTCCGATTCTCAAGCAGCCGAAGTCTGGTCATCGAATCGGGTCAAAGACCACAACTTCCGACTTTACCCACAATGCAAGTCATCGAATCGAACATCGGCCCCCGAGTCGGACTCCATGCGTATGTCAGGTCATCGGACCCAAATTCCGCCTTCCTGCGCATGGCGGGCCATCAATATCAACTCGGTCATCGGACCCAAACTCCGCCTTTTTGCGTATGGCACGCCTTCAAATCGGTCATCGGACCCAAATTCCGCCTTCCTGTGCATGGCGGGCCATCAACATCAACTCGGTCATCGGACCCAAATTCCGCCTTTCTGCGCATGGCACGCCATCAACTCGGTCATCGGACCCAAATTCCGCCTTCCTGCGCATGGCAGGTCATCGGACACAAATTCAGACCTCGCCAATATGCCTACGTATCGAATCGGTCATCGGACCCAACTTCCGACTTCATCCATACTGTAGGGTCTTTGAGGTTGGCGCGGTGCGCTCAACCCAGGGAGTCGACCCATCGAAGCATACACCTCCCCTATATAAGCTATTTGTCCGATTCCCACACCTGTGTAGTTTGCACCTCTGACCAGGACATCGACCCCAACTTCCGAACTCGACTGCAACGACGGCACCAGCGCCTTGGTGCGCACCTTGCGACGCACAGTCCCAACATTCGCCTTCCTGCACATGGCAGGTCATCGGACCCAAATTCCGACCTCGCGAGTATGCCTACATATCGAATCGGTCATCGGACCCAACTTCCGACTTCATCCATACCGTAGGGTCTTTGAGGTTGGCGCGGTGCGCTCAACCCGGGGAGTCGACCCAACGAAGCATACACCTCCCCTATATAAGCTATTTGTCCGATTCCCACACCTGTGTAGTTTGCACCTCCGATCAAGACATCGACCCCAACTTCCGAACTCGCCTCCAACGACCGAACCAGCGCCTTGGTGCGCACCTTGCAACGCACAGTGCCAACATTCGCCTTCCTGCACGTGGCAGGTCATCGGACCCAAATTCCGACCTCGCGAGTATGCCTACATATCGAATCGGTCATCGGACCCAACTTCCGACTTCATCCATACCGTAGGGTCTTTGAGGTTGGCGCGGTGCGCTCAACCCGGGGAGTCGACCCAACGAAGCATACACCTCCCCTATATAAGCTATTTGTCCGATTCCCACACCTGTGTAGCTTGCACCTCCGATCAGGACATCGACCCCAACTTCCGAACTCGACTAAAAAGACCGCACCAGCGCCTTGGTGTGCACCTTGCAACGCACAGTGTCAACATTCGCCTTCCTGCACATGGCAGGTCATCGGACCCAAATTCCGACCTCATGAGCATACCTACTAATCGAATTGGTCATCGGACCCAACTTCCGACTTCATCCATACCGTAGGGTCTTTGAGGTTGGCGCGGTGCGCTCAACCTGGGGAGTCGACCCATCGAAGCATACACCTCCCCTATATAAGCTATTTGTCCGATTCCGACACCTGTGTAGTTTGCACCTCCGCTCAGGACATCGACCCCAACTTCCGAACTCGCCTGCAACGACCGAACCAGCGCCTTGGTGCGCACCAAAAGTGCGCACTTTTGGAGGGCACTTTTGTGCGCTCCAAAGGTGCGCACTTTTGGAGGGCACTTTTCTGCGCTCCAAAGGTGCGCACTTTTGGAGGGCACTTTTTGGAGGGCACTTTTCTGCGCTCCAAAGGTGCGCACTTTTGGAGGGCACTTTTTGGAGGGCACTTTTCTGCGCTCCAAAGGTGCGCACTTTTGGAGGGCACTTTTTGGAGGGCACTTTTCTGCGCTCCAAAGGTGCGCACTTTTGGAGGGCACTTTTTGGAGGGCACTTTTCTGCGCTCCAAAGGTGCGCACTTTTGGAGGGCACTTTTTGGAGGGCACTTTTCTGCGCTCCAAAGGTGCGCACTTTTGGAGGGCACTTTTCTGCGCTCCAAAGGTGCGCACTTTTGGAGGGCACTTTTTGGAGGGCACTTTTCTGCGCTCCAAAGGTGCGCACTTTTGGAGGGCACTTTTTGGAGGGCACTTTTCTGCGCTCCAAAGGTGCGCACTTTTGGAGGGCACTTTTTGGAGGGCACTTTTCTGCGCTCCAAAGGTGCGCACTTTTGGAGGGCACTTTTGTGCACTCCAAAGGTGCGCACTTTTGGAGGGCACTTTTCCTGTGCTCCAAAGGTGCACACCTAGGTGAGCACCTTCGACCACACCTTGTAGCACACCAAACTCTGACTTTCGACTTCATCCGCAATGCAGGGTCTTTGAGGTTGGCGCAATGCGCACAACCAGGGGAGTCGACCCATCAAACCCAACACCTCCCCTATATAAGCTATTTGTCTGATTCTCATACATGCGTAGCCTGCAGGAGCAATTAGGACATCGACCCCAACTTTCGGCTTCTAAACGAAAACAAGGTCTTTGAGGTTGGTGTAATGCGAACAACTAGGGGAGTCAACCCATCAAACCCAACACCTCCCCTATATAAGCTATTTGTCTGATTCTCATACATGTGTAGTCTACAGGAGCAATTAGGACATCGACCCCAACTTTTGACTTCTTAACGAAAACAAGGTCTTTGAGGTTGACGTAATGCGCACAACCAGGGGAGTCGACCCATCAAACCCAACACCTCCCCTATATAAGCTATTTGTCCGATTCTCATACATGTGTAGCCTGCAGGAGCCATTAGGACATTGACCCCAACTTTTGACTTCTTAACGAAAACAAGGTCTTTGAGGTTGGCGTAATGCGCACAACCAAGGGAGTTGACCCATCAAACCCAACACCTCCCCTATATAAGCTATTTGTCTGATTCTCATACATGTGTAGCCTGCAACAACGATTAGGACATCCACCCCAACTTCTGAATTCGTCTGCGTTGACCGCACCAAAGGTGCACGCCTTGGTGCTCACCAAAATCCGACTTCCGACTTCTTCTGCTATGCGGGGTCTTTGAGGTTGGCGCAGTGCGCACAACCAGGGGAGTCAACCCACCGAATGCAACACCTCCCCTATATAAGCTATTTGTCTGATTCTCATACATGCGTAGACTGCAGCAATGATTAGGACATCCACCCCAACTTTTGACTTCTTAAACAAGACAGGGTCTTTGAAGTTGGTGCAGTGCACACAACCAGGGGAGTCGACCCATCAAACGCAACACCTCCCCTATATAAAGCTATTTGTCCGATTCTCATACGTGTAGTCTGCAGCAGCGATTAGGACATCGACCCCAACTTCCGAATTCGTTTGCATTGACCGCACCAAAGGTGCACGCCTTGGTGTGCACCCTGGAGTGCACTTTGGTGCTCACCTCGGTGCACACTTTGGTGTGCACCTCGGTGTGCACCAAAGGTGCGCACCTTGGAGCGCACCAAAGGTGTACACTTTGGAGCGCACCACATAGGGTCTTTGAGAGGTTGGCGCAGTGCGCACACCAAGGTGGGTGTTGAGGTGCGTGCCGAGGTGGGTGGGTGCTAGGGTGCGCTCCATGGTGGGTGCCAGGGTGGGTGCGTGCTAGGGTGGATTCCAAAGAGGGTCATAGGGTGGGTGCCAAGGTGGGTTGGTGATATAGTGGGTTCAAAGGTGGGTACTAGGGTGGGTTCCAAGGTGGGTCACAAGTTGGGTGCCAGGATGCGTGGGTGTTAGGTTGGGTGCCAAGGTGGGCTCCTGCGTGGGTGGGTGCTAGGGTGGGTTTCAAGGTGGACGCGAGGGCGGGTGCCAAGGTGGGTAACAAGTTGGGTGTTAGGATGGGTGAGTGCTAGAGTGGGTGCCAAGGTGGGTGGGTGCTAAGGTGGATGCCAAGGTGGTTCACAGGGTGGGTGGGTTCTAGGGTGAGTTCCAAGGTGGGTCACAGGTTCAGTGCTAGGGTGGGTGTCAAGGCGGGTGTCGAGGTGCCTGGGTGCTAGGGTGTGGATGCCAATGTGGGTCATAGGGTGGGTACTAGGGTGGGCTGCAATGTGGGTGCCAAGGTGGGTAACATGCTCGGTGGGTTCTAAATTGGGTGCCAGGGTGGGTGTGCACCCACCTTGCCCGAGGTGGGTGCCAAGGTGCCAGTGTGGGTGGGTGCTAAGGTGGATGCCAAGGTGGGTGAGAAGGTGGGTGATAGGTTGAGTGGTAGGATGGGTGGGTGCCAAGATGGGTCACAGGGTGGGTGCAAGGGTGGGTAGGTGCTAGGGTTGGTGTCAGGGTGGGTGGGTGCTAGGTTGGGTTCCAAGGTGGGTGCGAGGGTGAGTGTCAAGGTGGGTCACAGGTTAGGTGCTAGGATGGGTGAGTGCTAGGGTGCAAAGGTGCCAGGGTGGGTGCTAGGATGGGTCGATGCTAGGGTGAGTGGCAAGGTGGGTCCACAAGTGTCAAGGTGGGTGCCGAGGTGGGTGCCAAGTCGGCGACTGCTATGGTGGATGCCAAGGTGGGTCACGGGGTGGGTGCCAAGTTGCTAGGTTGGGTTCCAAGGTGGGTGCCAACGTGGGTGCTAGGGTGCGTGGGTTAAAGGGTGTGTCACAACGTGGGTGCCAGGATGGGTGCGCACCCACACTGGCCAAGACGGGTGCGGGTGCAAGGTTGGGTTCCAAGCCCGGTCACAGGCTGGGTGCTAGGATGGGTGGGTGCCAAGGTGGGCACCAGGGTGGGTGCACCCACCCTGGCCAAGGTGGGTCACGGGGTGGGTCCTAGGGTGGGTAACGGGGTGGGTACTAAGGTGCGTGCCAAGGTGGGTCATAGGGTGGGTGCCAAGGTGGGCACCAGGGTGGGTGTGCACCAACCCTAGCCAGGGTAGGTCACGGGGTGGTTGTCGGGGTGGGCGTCAAGGAGCCAAGGTGGGTGGCAAGTAGCCAAGTTGCGTGCCAAGGTGGGTGTCGGGGTGGGTGCCAAGGATCCAAGGTGGGTGCCAAGGAACCAAGGTGGGTGTCTGGGTGGGTGCCGAGGTGGGAGCCAGGGTGGGTCCCAAGGTGAGTGCAAAGGTGGGTGCCAGGGTCAAGGTGAGTGCCAATGTGGGTTCCAAGGTGCCAGGGTCAGGGTGAGTGCCAATGTGGGTTCAAAGGTGCTAAGTTGGGTGCGAGGTTGGGTGCGAGGGTGGGTGGGTGCCAAGGTGTGCTAGGTGGAAGCCCGGGTGGGTCGGCATCCCATGGGTGTCGAGTTGGGTGCCTGATGGGTGCTTCTTGTCAAGTTTTAGTCGTCGGGACTCATTTCGAGCCTTAGAGGTCGTTTCTTGTCCGGTTGCCCTGTCTTCGACCTGGGAACCCAATTTTGGTCCTCGGGTCCCATTTTTTTTTGTCTCGCATCCCACTTTTGGCCTGTGGCCTTTTCGGGGTCGATTCTCGTTTTGGGCATCAGAGCATGTTTCTTCTCCTAAAACCCAATATTTGTTTATTAAGTCTCGGAACACATTTTTGTTCTCGTGGACCCATCATGGGTCTTGGAACGCATTTGTGGTCCTTGGGTCCCATTTTGCATCCCGAAACTTGTGTTTTGGTGCTTGATCCCTATTTTGGGTGCCCACCTTGCACCAAGTGCGCACCCGGGGCAAACCGAGCGCCTTGGTGCACCGGGGCAAGATCGAGCGTGCACCCGAGGCGCCCCGAACATGCACCAAGGTGCACTCGGCCCACATGTGAGCGCAGGTCGTTGCGCCCGAGGTGGTGTGTGGGCACCGCGTTGCAGACGGGACACTGCACGCACACGACGCCCCCTCCAGGTGCACGCACGTAGGCCGGGCCGGGTGCACACCCGACGCCCTAGCAAGGTGCGCGCACCCGGGCAGGGCTCACACTTGGCGAACGGGGCGCACTTCGCGAGGGAGGGTGTGCACCTCGACGGGGGTGGGTGGCCGGGGTGGATTCGCACGTGGGTCGCGGTTTGCTAAGTACACACTGCGACAAGCTCATAACGGGTGCGATCATACCAGCATTAGTGCACCGGATCCCATCAGAACTCCGCAGTTAAGCGCGCTTGGGCCGGAGTAGTACTGGGATGGGTGACCTCCCGGGAAGTCCCGGTGTTGCACCCTTTTTTAGTTTTTCGCCGGGCGTCGCAATGCTATTTGAATAAACCTTTTGCCCGTTTGCGTTCTCGTCGGGGCCGGGCCGGGCCGGGGTGCGCTGCCCGCACTACCGCGCGCGCGGGGGGCGACACCGAGCGCGCACCCGAGGCGCCCCGAGCACACAGGCCACGGTGCAACCCGGGCGTTGTGCGCGCACCCCGGTGCGCCCGAGGTGCTGCGCGCGCACCCAGGTGAAATCGGTGTGCACCTCGGCCAGTGCGCGCTCGGTCGAGTCGCGCACGTTGGCCAAGGTGCACGGTGATGTTTCTTACTCTAAGGTTCCGCACCAGACGCCCGGGACAGGTGAGCGAAGCTGGGCGGGGCCGGGTGCGCGGCCGGGGCAGGTGCACGCAGCTGGAGAGAGCTTTGGAGCACACTTCGGAGCGCACCAATGATGCGCTCCATTCAAAAGTTTCCTGAAAAGGCAAAAAAAGTTGAGATTATAGAATTTCCCACTTGAGAGATTGTAAAAAAAAAAAATTTAAAATGAAGGAAACGCGGGTGCCAAGGTGTGCGCAGCCCAGCCAAGGTGTGCGCACCAAGGCGCCCACC
The DNA here is from genome assembly GCF_030272615.1 of Cryptomeria japonica. NCBI lineage: Eukaryota > Viridiplantae > Streptophyta > Pinopsida > Cupressales > Cupressaceae > Cryptomeria > Cryptomeria japonica. The sequence goes on along the minus strand of NW_026728999.1, from coordinate 73,084 downwards.
CTGGCGAAGGTGCACGCAAGGTGCGCACCCGAGGCAAACCGGACAATTAACCCAACTTTCGACTTCGCGCGCACCTTGGAGCGCACTTCGGAGCGCTCCTTGGTGCGCACCAATCTTGGGCACCTCGGAGTGCACCATGGCGCCCACCAAGGTGCGCACCCGGGGCAAACCGAGCTCCGACTTCGTGCGCACCTTGGAGCGCACGAAAGGTGCGCACCATGGCGCCCACCAAGGTGCGCAGCCCAGCCAAGGCGTGCGCATCAAGGTGCGCACCCTGGCGAAGGTGCGCACCCGGGGCAAACCGAGCTCCGACTTCGTGCGCACCTTGGAGCGCACAAAAGGTGCGCAACCCAGCCAAGGTGTGCGCACCCCGGTCAAACCGAGCTCCGAATCGTGCGCACCAGAGGTGCACGCCATCGTGCGCACCTTGGAGCACACTTCGGAGCCCTCCTTGGTGCGCGCCGATGTTGCGCACCTCGGAGCGCACCCGGGGAAAACAATGCAATTAACCCGACTTTCGACTTCGTGGGCACCTCGGAGCGCTCTCGGGTTCGCACCTCGGAGCACACCGAGGTGCGCACCTTTGATGCGCTGCCTTCACCAATTTCCAGAAAAGGCAAGAAAACATTGAGAAGGTGTGCGCACCGAGGTGCCCACCCTGGCGAAGGTGCACGCGAGGTGCGCACCCGGGGCAAACCGGGCTCCGACTTCGTGCACGCCGCACCTTGGAGCACACTTCGGAGCGCTCCTTGGTGCGCACCAGGGCGCGCAACCCAGCCGAGGTGCCCACCCCGGCGAAGGTGCACGCGAGGTGCGCACCCGGGGCAAACCGGGCTCCGACTTCGTGCACGCCATGGTGCCCACCGCGGCGAAGGTGCACGCGAGGTGCGCACCCGGGGCAAACCGGGCTCCGACTTCGTGCACGCCGCACCTTGGAGCACACTTCGGAGCGCTCCTTGGTGCGCACCATGGTGCCCACCAGGGCGCGCAACCCCGCCGAAGGTGCACGCGAGGTGCGCACCCGGGGCAAACCGGGCTCCGACTTCGTGCACGCCGCACCTTGGAGCACACTTCGGAGCGCTCCTTGGTGCGCACCATGGTGCCCACCAGGGCGCGCAACCCCGCCGAAGGTGCACGCGAGGTGCGCACCCGGGGCAAACCGGGCTCCGACTTCGTGCACGCCATGGTGCGCACCGCGGCGAAGGTGCGCACCCGGGGCAAACCGGGCTCCGACTTCGTGCACGCCGCACCTTGGAGCACACTTCGGAGCGCTCCTTGGTGCGCACCAGGGCGCGCAACCCAGCCGAGGTGCCCACCCCGGCGAAGGTGCACGCGAGGTGCGTACCCGGGGCAAACCGGGCTCCGACTTCGTGCACGCCGCACCTTGGAGCACACTTCGGAGCGCTCCTTGGTGCGCACCATGGTGCCCACCAGGCCGCGCAACCCAGCCAAGGTGTGCGCACCAAGGTGCACGCGAGGTGCGCACCCGGGGCAAACCGGGGTCCGACTTCGTGCACGCCGCACCTTGGAGCACACATCGGGGCGCTCCCGGGTTCGCACCGGCGTTGCGCACCGTGGTGGGCACCTCGGAGCACACCAAGGTGGGCAGCGAGGTGCGCACCTTTGATGCGATGCCTTCACTAATTTCCATAAAAGGCAAAAAAAAAACGAGATTTTAAAATTTCCGTTTTGAAAGATAGTGAGAAAAAGGGAATGCTGGTGCCATCTTGAGCCCGCCCTGGTGCGCAGCCCAGCCAAGGTGTGCGCACCAAGGTGCCCACCCTGGCGAAGGTGCGCGCCCGGGCAATTAACCCAACTTCCAACTTCGCGCGCGCCAGGGTGGGAGCGCACCCAACAACCGGGCCTGGGAAGAGCCAATGCGAGAAACCCCACCAAACGCTCTGACAAAAAAAGAGGGGGCGCTCCAGTAACCCCGCTTCGGAGCGCACCCTGGGCAAACCCAGCCAAGGTGCCCACCCCGGCCAAGGTGCAGGCGAGGTGCGCACCCGGGGCAAACCGGGCTCCGACAACGTGCACGCCGCACCTTGGAGCACACTTCGTAGCGCTCCCGGGTGCGCACCTCAGAGCACACCAAGGTGGGCAGCGAGGTGCGCACCTTTGATGCGCTGCCTTCACTAATTTCCAGAAAAGGCAAAAAAAAAAGGAGATTTTAAAATTTCCGTTTTGAAAGATAGTGAAAAAAACGGAACGCGCGTGCCATCTTGAGCCCGCCCTGGTGCGCAGCCCAGGTAAGGTGCCCACCCTGGCAAAGGTGCGCACCCGGGCAATTAACCCTACTTCCGACTTCGTGCGCGCCAGGGTGGCAACCGGGCCTCGGAAGAGCCAATGCGAGAAACCCCACCAAACGCTCCGACAAAAAAAGAGGCGGCGCTCCAATAACCCCGCTTCGGAGCGCAGCCGGGGCAAACCCAGCCAAGGTGCCCACCCCGACGAAGGTGCACGCGAGGTGCGCACCCGGGGCAAACCGGGCTCCGACAACGTGCACGCAGCACCTTGGAGCACACTTCGAAGCACTCCCGGGTGCCCACCGGCGTTGCGCACCGTGGTGGGCAGCGAGGTGCGCACCTTTGATGCGCTGCCTTCACTAATTTCCAGAAAAAGGCAAAAAAAAATGAGATTTTAAAATTTCCGTTTTGAAAGATAGTGAAAAAAAAGGAACGCGGGTGCCATCTTGAGCCCGCCCTGGTGCGCAGCCCAGGCAAGGCATGCGCACCAAGGTGCCCACCCGAGGTGCACACCCGGGGCAAACCGGGCTCCGACTTCGTGCAGGCCGCACCTTGGAGCACACTTCGGAGCGCTCCTTGGTGCGCACCATGGTGCCCACCAGGGCGCGCAACCCAGCCAAGGTCTGCACACTAAGGTGCCCACCCCGGCGAAGGTGCACGCGAGGTGCGCACCCGGGGCAAACCGGGCTCCGACTTCGTGCACGCCATGGTGCCCACCGCGGCGAAGGTGCACGCGAGGTGCGCACCCGGGGCAAACCGGGCTCCGACTTCGTGCACGCCGCACCTTGGAGCACACTTCGGAGCGCTCCTTGGTGCGCACCATGGTGCCCACCAGGGCGCGCAACCCAGCCAAGGTGTGCGCACCAAGGTGCACGCGAGGTGCGCACCCGGGGCAAACCGGGGTCCGACTTCGTGCACGCCGCACCTTGGAGCACACATCGGAGCGCTCCCAGGTTCGCACCAGCGTTGCGCACCTTTGATGCGCTGCCTTCACTAATTTCCAGAAAAGGCAAAAAAAAACGATATTTTAAAATTTCCGTTCTGAAAGATAGTGAAAAAAACGGAACGCGGGTGCCATCTTGAGCCCTTCCTGGTGCGCAGCCCAGGCAAGTTGTGCGCACCAAGGTGCCCACCCTGGCGGAGGTGCGCGCCCGGGGCAAACCGGGCTCCGACTTCGTGCACTGCATGGTGCCCACCAAGGCGCGCAACCCAGCCAAGGTGCCCACCGCAGCGAAGGTGCACGCGAGGTGCACACCCGGGGCAAACCGGGCTCCGACTTCGTGCACGCCGCACCTTGGAGCACACTTCAGAGCGCTCCTTGGTGCGCACCAGGGCGCGCAACCCAGCCGAGGTGCCCACCCCGGCGAAGGTGCACGCGAGGTGCGCACCCGGGGCAAACCGGGCTCCGACTTCGTGCACGCCATGGTGCCCACCGCGGCGAAGGTGCGCACCCGGGGCAAACCGGGCTCCGACTTCGTGCACGCCGCACCTTGGAGCACACTTCGGAGCGCTCCTTGGTGCGCACCATGGTGCCCACCAGGCCGCGCAACCCAGCCAAGGTGTGCGCACCAAGGTGCACGCGAGGTGCGCACCCGGGGCAAACCGGGGTCCGACTTCGTGCACGCCGCACCTTGGAGCACACATCGGGGCGCTCCCGGGTTCGCACCGGCGTTGCGCACCGTGGTGGGCACCTCGGAGCACACCAAGGTGGGCAGCGAGGTGCGCACCTTTGATGCGATGCCTTCACTAATTTCCATAAAAGGCAAAAAAAAAACGAGATTTTAAAATTTCCGTTTTGAAAGATAGTGAGAAAAAGGGAATGCTGGTGCCATCTTGAGCCCGCCCTGGTGCGCAGCCCAGCCAAGGTTTGCGCACCAAGGTGCCCACCCTGGCGAAGGTGCGCGCCCGGGCAATTAACCCAACTTCCAACTTCGCGCGCGCCAGGGTGGGAGCGCACCCAACAACCGGGCCTGGGAAGAGCCAATGCGAGAAACCCCACCAAACTCTCTGACAAAAAAAGAGGGGGCGCTCCAGTAACCCCGCTTCGGAGCGCACCCTGGGCAAACCCAGCCAAGGTGCCCACCCCGGCCAAGGTGCAGGCGAGGTGCGCACCCGGGGCAAACCGGGCTCCGACAACGTGCACGCCGCACCTTGGAGCACACTTCGTAGCGCTCCCGGGTGCGCACCTCAGAGCACACCAAGGTGGGCAGCGAGGTGCGCACCTTTGATGCGCTGCCTTCACTAATTTCCAGAAAAGGCAAAAAAAAAAGGAGATTTTAAAATTTCCGTTTTGAAAGATAGTGAAAAAAACGGAACGCGCGTGCCATCTTGAGCCCGCCCTGGTGCGCAGCCCAGGTAAGGTGCCACCCTGGCAAAGGTGCGCACCCGGGCAATTAACCCTACTTCCGACTTCGTGCGCGCCAGGGTGGCAACCGGGCCTCGGAAGAGCCAATGCGAGAAACCCCACCAAACGCTCCGACAAAAAAAGAGGCGGCGCTCCAATAACCCCGCTTCGGAGCGCAGCCGGGGCAAACCAAGCCAAGGTGCCCACCCCGACGAAGGTGCACGCGAGGTGCGCACCCGGGGCAAACCGGGCTCCGACAACGTGCACGCAGCACCTTGGAGCACACTTCGAAGCACTCCCGGGTGCCCACCGGCGTTGCGCACCGTGGTGGGCAGCGAGGTGCGCACCTTTGATGCGCTGCCTTCACTAATTTCCAGAAAAAGGCAAAAAAAAATGAGATTTTAAAATTTCCGTTTTGAAAGATAGTGAAAAAAAAGGAACGCGGGTGCCATCTTGAGCCCGCCCTGGTGCGCAGCCCAGGCAAGGCATGCGCACCAAGGTGCCCACCCGAGGTGCACACCCGGGGCAAACCGGGCTCCGACTTCGTGCAGGCCGCACCTTGGAGCACACTTCGGAGCGCTCCTTGGTGCGCACCATGGTGCCCACCAGGGCGCACCCGAGGCAAACCGGGCTCCGACTTCGTGCACGCCGCACCTTGGAGCACACATCGGAGCGCTCCCAGGTTCGCACCAGCGTTGCGCACCTTTGATGCGCTGCCTTCACTAATTTCCAGAAAAGGCAAAAAAAAACGATATTTTAAAATTTCCGTTCTGAAAGATAGTGAAAAAAACGGAACGCGGGTGCCATCTTGAGCCCTTCCTGATGCGCAGCCCAGGCAAGTTGTGCGCACCAAGGTGCCCACCCTGGCGGAGGTGCGCGCCCGGGGCAAACCGGGCTCCGACTTCGTGCACTGCATGGTGCCCACCAAGGCGCGCAACCCAGCCAAGGTGCCCACCGCAGCGAAGGTGCACGCGAGGTGCGCACCCGAGGTGCACACCCGGGGCAAACCGGGCTCCGACTTCGTGCACGCCGCACCTTGGAGCACACTTCAGAGCGCTCCTTGGTACGCACCAGGGCGCGCAACCCAGCCAAGGTGCTCACCCCGGCCGAAGGTGCACGCGAGGTGCGCACCCGGGGCAAACCGGGCTCGGACTTCGTGCACGCCGCACCTTGGAGCACACATCGGAGCGCTCCCGGGTTCGCACCAGCATTGCGCACCTTTGATGCGCTGCCTTCACTAATTTCCAGAAAAGGCAAAAAAAAGAAAAAAATGAGATTTTAAAATTTCCGTTTTGAAAGATAGTGAAAAAAACGGAACGCGGGTGCCATCTTGAGCCCGCCCTGGTGTGCAGCCCAGGCAAGTTGTGCGCACCAAGGCACCCACCCTGGCCAAGGTGGGTCACGGGGTGGGTCCTAGGGTGGGTAACGGGGTGGGTACTAAGGTGCGTGCCAAGGTGGGTCATAGGGTGGGTGCCAAGGTGGGCACCAGGGTGGGTGTGCACCAACCCTAGCCAGGGTAGGTCACGGGGTGGTTGTCGGGGTGGGCGTCAAGGAGCCAAGGTGGGTGGCAAGTAGCCAAGTTGCGTGCCAAGGTGGGTGTCGGGGTGGGTGCCAAGGATCCAAGGTGGGTGCCAAGGAACCAAGGTGGGTGTCTGGGTGGGTGCCGAGGTGGGAGCCAGGGTGGGTCCCAAGGTGAGTGCAAAGGTGGGTGCCAGGGTCAAGGTGAGTGCCAATGTGGGTTCCAAGGTGCCAGGGTCAGGGTGAGTGCCAATGTGGGTTCAAAGGTGCTAAGTTGGGTGCGAGGTTGGGTGCGAGGGTGGGTGGGTGCCAAGGTGTGCTAGGTGGAAGCCCGGGTGGGTCGGCATCCCATGGGTGTCGAGTTGGGTGCCTGATGGGTGCTTCTTGTCAAGTTTTAGTCGTCGGGACTCATTTCGAGCCTTAGAGGTCGTTTCTTGTCCGGTTGCCCTGTCTTCGACCTGGGAACCCAATTTTGGTCCTCGGGTCCCATTTTTTTTTGTCTCGCATCCCACTTTTGGCCTGTGGCCTTTTCGGGGTCGATTCTCGTTTTGGGCATCAGAGCATGTTTCTTCTCCTAAAACCCAATATTTGTTTATTAAGTCTCGGAACACATTTTTGTTCTCGTGGACCCATCATGGGTCTTGGAACGCATTTGTGGTCCTTGGGTCCCATTTTGCATCCCGAAACTTGTGTTTTGGTGCTTGATCCCTATTTTGGGTGCCCACCTTGCACCAAGTGCGCACCCGGGGCAAACCGAGCGCCTTGGTGCACCGGGGCAAGATCGAGCGTGCACCCGAGGCGCCCCGAACATGCACCAAGGTGCACTCGGCCCACATGTGAGCGCAGGTCGTTGCGCCCGAGGTGGTGTGTGGGCACCGCGTTGCAGACGGGACACTGCACGCACACGACGCCCCCTCCAGGTGCACGCACGTAGGCCGGGCCGGGTGCACACCCGACGCCCTAGCAAGGTGCGCGCACCCGGGCAGGGCTCACACTTGGCGAACGGGGCGCACTTCGCGAGGGAGGGTGTGCACCTCGACGGGGGTGGGTGGCCGGGGTGGATTCGCACGTGGGTCGCGGTTTGCTAAGTACACACTGCGACAAGCTCATAACGGGTGCGATCATACCAGCGTTAGTGCACCGGATCCCATCAGAACTCCGCAGTTAAGCGCGCTTGGGCCGGAGTAGTACTGGGATGGGTGACCTCCCGGGAAGTCCCGGTGTTGCACCCTTTTTTAGTTTTTCGCCGGGCGTCGCAATGCTATTTGAATAAACCTTTTGCCCGTTTGCGTTCTCGTCGGGGCCGGGCCGGGCCGGGGTGCGCTGCCCGCACTACCGCGCGCGCGGGGGCGACACCGAGCGCGCACCCGAGGCGCCCCGAGCACACAGGCCACGGTGCAACCCGGGCGTTGTGCGCGCACCCCGGTGCGCCCGAGGTGCTGCGCGCGCACCCAGGTGAAATCGGTGTGCACCTCGGCCAGTGCGCGCTCGGTCGAGTCGCGCACGTTGGCCAAGGTGCACGGTGATGTTTCTTACTCTAAGGTTCCGCACCAGACGCCCGGGACAGGTGAGCGAAGCTGGGCGGGGCCGGGTGCGCGGCCGGGGCAGGTGCACGCAGCTGGAGAGAGCTTTGGAGCACACTTCGGAGCGCACCAATGATGCGCTCCATTCAAAAGTTTCCTGAAAAGGCAAAAAAAGTTGAGATTATAGAATTTCCCACTTGAGAGATTGTAAAAAAAAAAAATTTAAAATGAAGGAAACGCGGGTGCCAAGGTGTGCGCAGCCCAGCCAAGGTGTGCGCACCAAGGCGCCCACCCTGGCGAAGGTGCACGCAAGGTGCGCACCCGAGGCAAACCGGACAATTAACCCAACTTTCGACTTCGCGCGCACCTTGGAGCGCACTTCGGAGCGCTCCTTGGTGCGCACCAATCTTGGGCACCTCGGAGTGCACCATGGCGCCCACCAAGGTGCGCACCCGGGGCAAACCGAGCTCCGACTTCGTGCGCACCTTGGAGCGCACGAAAGGTGCGCACCATGGCGCCCACCAAGGTGCGCAGCCCAGCCAAGGCGTGCGCATCAAGGTGCGCACCCTGGCGAAGGTGCGCACCCGGGGCAAACCGAGCTCCGACTTCGTGCGCACCTTGGAGCGCACAAAAGGTGCGCAACCCAGCCAAGGTGTGCGCACCCCGGTCAAACCGAGCTCCGAATCGTGCGCACCAGAGGTGCACGCCATCGTGCGCACCTTGGAGCACACTTCGGAGCCCTCCTTGGTGCGCGCCGATGTTGCGCACCTCGGAGCGCACCCGGGGAAAACAATGCAATTAACCCGACTTTCGACTTCGTGGGCACCTCGGAGCGCTCTCGGGTTCGCACCTCGGAGCACACCGAGGTGCGCACCTTTGATGCGCTGCCTTCACCAATTTCCAGAAAAGGCAAGAAAACATTGAGAAGGTGTGCGCACCGAGGTGCCCACCCTGGCGAAGGTGCACGCGAGGTGCGCACCCGGGGCAAACCGGGCTCCGACTTCGTGCACGCCGCACCTTGGAGCACACTTCGGAGCGCTCCTTGGTGCGCACCAGGGCGCGCAACCCAGCCGAGGTGCCCACCCCGGCGAAGGTGCACGCGAGGTGCGCACCCGGGGCAAACCGGGCTCCGACTTCGTGCACGCCATGGTGCCCACCGCGGCGAAGGTGCACGCGAGGTGCGCACCCGGGGCAAACCGGGCTCCGACTTCGTGCACGCCGCACCTTGGAGCACACTTCGGAGCGCTCCTTGGTGCGCACCATGGTGCCCACCAGGGCGCGCAACCCCGCCGAAGGTGCACGCGAGGTGCGCACCCGGGGCAAACCGGGCTCCGACTTCGTGCACGCCGCACCTTGGAGCACACTTCGGAGCGCTCCTTGGTGCGCACCATGGTGCCCACCAGGGCGCGCAACCCCGCCGAAGGTGCACGCGAGGTGCGCACCCGGGGCAAACCGGGCTCCGACTTCGTGCACGCCATGGTGCGCACCGCGGCGAAGGTGCGCACCCGGGGCAAACCGGGCTCCGACTTCGTGCACGCCGCACCTTGGAGCACACTTCGGAGCGCTCCTTGGTGCGCACCAGGGCGCGCAACCCAGCCGAGGTGCCCACCCCGGCGAAGGTGCACGCGAGGTGCGTACCCGGGGCAAACCGGGCTCCGACTTCGTGCACGCCGCACCTTGGAGCACACTTCGGAGCGCTCCTTGGTGCGCACCATGGTGCCCACCAGGCCGCGCAACCCAGCCAAGGTGTGCGCACCAAGGTGCACGCGAGGTGCGCACCCGGGGCAAACCGGGGTCCGACTTCGTGCACGCCGCACCTTGGAGCACACATCGGGGCGCTCCCGGGTTCGCACCGGCGTTGCGCACCGTGGTGGGCACCTCGGAGCACACCAAGGTGGGCAGCGAGGTGCGCACCTTTGATGCGATGCCTTCACTAATTTCCATAAAAGGCAAAAAAAAAACGAGATTTTAAAATTTCCGTTTTGAAAGATAGTGAGAAAAAGGGAATGCTGGTGCCATCTTGAGCCCGCCCTGGTGCGCAGCCCAGCCAAGGTGTGCGCACCAAGGTGCCCACCCTGGCGAAGGTGCGCGCCCGGGCAATTAACCCAACTTCCAACTTCGCGCGCGCCAGGGTGGGAGCGCACCCAACAACCGGGCCTGGGAAGAGCCAATGCGAGAAACCCCACCAAACGCTCTGACAAAAAAAGAGGGGGCGCTCCAGTAACCCCGCTTCGGAGCGCACCCTGGGCAAACCCAGCCAAGGTGCCCACCCCGGCCAAGGTGCAGGCGAGGTGCGCACCCGGGGCAAACCGGGCTCCGACAACGTGCACGCCGCACCTTGGAGCACACTTCGTAGCGCTCCCGGGTGCGCACCTCAGAGCACACCAAGGTGGGCAGCGAGGTGCGCACCTTTGATGCGCTGCCTTCACTAATTTCCAGAAAAGGCAAAAAAAAAAGGAGATTTTAAAATTTCCGTTTTGAAAGATAGTGAAAAAAACGGAACGCGCGTGCCATCTTGAGCCCGCCCTGGTGCGCAGCCCAGGTAAGGTGCCCACCCTGGCAAAGGTGCGCACCCGGGCAATTAACCCTACTTCCGACTTCGTGCGCGCCAGGGTGGCAACCGGGCCTCGGAAGAGCCAATGCGAGAAACCCCACCAAACGCTCCGACAAAAAAAGAGGCGGCGCTCCAATAACCCCGCTTCGGAGCGCAGCCGGGGCAAACCCAGCCAAGGTGCCCACCCCGACGAAGGTGCACGCGAGGTGCGCACCCGGGGCAAACCGGGCTCCGACAACGTGCACGCAGCACCTTGGAGCACACTTCGAAGCACTCCCGGGTGCCCACCGGCGTTGCGCACCGTGGTGGGCAGCGAGGTGCGCACCTTTGATGCGCTGCCTTCACTAATTTCCAGAAAAAGGCAAAAAAAAATGAGATTTTAAAATTTCCGTTTTGAAA
>NW_026728999.1:0-52500 GCF_030272615.1 Cryptomeria japonica | reverse complement strand
TGCACTTCGGGACCAACGCATCACCGGAAGACAACCGCCAAACATCGAAAGAGTCGCGATGCTCCGCAACCTACGTGCAAAGCGGTCGCACACCGGGTAAGGGAGTGAGAGCCCCAAACATAGCTGGGCGAGGCGCTCACTCCGCTCTTTAATATCTCGTTAATACCGCCAAGGAAATGGCACAAGCACACACACACAAGCATCCTCGGAAGAGGACAGTTCGAGTGACAGGTCAAATCCAAGAGTTCCGAAGACTACCTCCAGGAACAATCGGGAACAAGACCGATTACAAGTCGTCGAGTCTGTTACTGGGCGAACACGAGATGCGCACAGGAAATCGATCAGCCCTCACAATGGCCCAAGGCCAGAGATCGGACTGCTACGATTTACCCCAACAATCATCGTGCCACTCTTCGCAGAGAGGTGATAGACGCCAACGAGCCCGCGCATAGCAATCGAGGTGTAAAAAGGGCGTTGAAGGCAGGAAGCCTGGACGAAAGAGGCTACGAGGTCACCTCGAAGCGGTCTAAGAATCGGGCGCACTTGGGGCGACTACCAGTGCCAACCCCTTATCCCGCGGTGCGTCCGACACACAGAAATTTCCAAGGCGGCCAAGGAGCCTCCCCGCATAGCAATCGGGGTGTGAGGTTACGGATGCAGCATTGATAGCAATCGAGGTGTGAGGCGAAGGATGCAGAAGTGAGAGCCGAGGGATGTAGCAGAGATAGCAATCGGGGTGTGTGATGCAGAAGAGATAGCAATCGAGGTGTGCGGTGGGAAGGGCCCAGCAGCCAGAATGCATGAAGCGACGGATGAAGCAGTGATGACAACCGGGCTGTGAGGAGAGGAGGGATGCAGCCAAGAAAGCAATCAGGGCTCGAGGCAAGGGATGCATCAAGGATAGCAATCATGTTGTGAGGCGAGATTCCAAAGGCTAAACGTGAGAGGCTGCAGGGTCGACTCAGAGAGGTCTATGCATGTGAGAGGCTGAAAGCAAGGTCGACTCGGAGCGGTCTATGCATCGGGCGCGCTTGGGGCGACTACCAGTGCCAACCCCTTATCCCGCGACGCGTCCGACAAAGAGAACGTTCCAAGGCGGCAGAGGAGGTTACCAGCCGAAGGATGCAGTAGCAATAACAGGTATAGTTCCGCGGCGGCCGAGAAGACTCACCGCATAGGAATCGGGATGCGAGGCGAGGGATGCGGCGGGAAGGCCCCGACGGCTAAACGGAAGAGGCTGCAGGGCCGCCTCGGAATGGTCCAAGCATCGGATGCGATTGGGACGACTACCAGTGCCAACCCCTTATCCCGCGATGCGTCCGATACACAGATAGTTCCAAGGCGGCCGAGGAGCCTCACCGCATATCAATCGGGGTGCGAGGCGAGGGATGGGGCGGGAAGGCCCCAACGGCTAGACGGAAGAGGCTTCAGGGCCACCTCGGAATGGTCCAAGCATCGGACGCGCTTGGGGCGACTGCCAGTGCCAACCCCTTATCCCGCGATGCGTCCGATACACAGATGGTTCCAAGGCGGCCGAGGAGCCTCACCGCATAGCAATCGGGGGTGCGAGGCGAGGGATGGGGCGGGAAGGCCCCAACGGCTAGACGGAAGAGGCTTCAGGGCCGCCTAGGAATGGTCCAAGCATCGGACACGCTTGGGGCGACTACCAGTGACAGCCCCCTATCCCGCGATGCGTCCGATACGAAGATGGTTCCAAGGCGGCCGAGGAGCCTCACCGCATAGCAATCGGGGTGCGAGGTGGGGGATGCGGCGAGATGGCCCCAACGGCTAGACGGAAGAGGCCACAGGGCCGCGTCGGAATAGTCCAAGCATCGGACGCGCTTGGGGCGACTACCAGTGACAACCCCTTATCCCGCGATGCGTCCGATACGAAGATAGTTCCAAGGCGGCCGAGGAGCCTCACCGCATAGCAATCGGGGTGCGAGGTGGGGGATGCGGCGAGATGGCCCCAACGGCTAGACGGAAGAGGCTGCAGGGCCGCCTCGGAATAGTCCAAGCATCGGACGCGCTTGGGGCCACTACCAGTGACAACCCCTTATCCCGCAATGCGTCCGATACGAAGATAGTTCCAAGGCGGCCGAAGAGCCTCACCGCATAGCAATCGGGGTGCGAGGTGGGGGATGCGGCGAGATGGCCCCAACGGCTAGACGGAAGAGGCCACAGGGCCGCCTCGGAATAGTCCAAGCATCGGACGCGCTTGGGGCGACTACCAGTGACAACCCCTTATCCCGCGATGCGTCCGATACGAAGATAGTTCCCAGGCAGCCGAGGAGCCTCACCGCATAGCAATCGGGGTGCGAGGCGAGGGATGCGGCGAGATGGCCCCAAAGGCTAGACGGAAGAGGCTGCAGGGCTGCCTCGGAATAGTCCAAGCATCGGACGCGCTTGGGGCGACTACCACTGCCAACCCCTTATCCCGCGATGCGTCCGATACACAGATAGTTCCGAGGCGGCCGAGGAGGTGGGGGATGCAGCGAGATGGCCCCAACGGCTAGACGGAAGAGGCTGCAGGGCCGCCTCGGAATAGTCCAAGCATCGGACGCGCTTGGGGCGACTACCAGTGACAACCCCTTATCCCGCGATGCGTCCGATACACAGATAGTTCCGAGGCGGCCAAGGAGCCTCACCGCATAGCAATCGTGGTGCGAGGTGGGGGATGCGGCGAGATGGCCCCAACGGCTAGACGGAAGAGGCTGCAGGGCCGCCTCGGAATGGTCCAAGCATCGGATGCGCTTGGGGCGACTACCACTGCCAACCCCTTATCCCGCGATGCGTCCGATACACAGATAGTTCCAAGGCGGCCGAGGAGCCTCACAGCATAGCAATCAGGGTGCGAGGCGAGGGATGCGGCGAGAAAGCCCCAACGGCTAGAGGGAAGAGGCTTCAGGTCCGCCTCGGAATGGTCCAAGCATCGGACGCGCTTGGGGCGACTACCAGTGACAACCCCTTATCCCGCGACGCGTCCGATACACAGATAGTTCCAAGGCGGCCGAGGAGCCTCACCGCATAGCAATCGGGGTGCGAGGCGAGGGATGCGGCGAGAAGGACCCAACGGCTACACGGAAGAGGCTTCGGGGCCGCCTCGGAATGGTCCAAGCATCGGACGCGCTTGGGGCGACTACCAGTGACAACCCCTTATCCCGCGACGCGTCCGATACACAGATAGTTCCAAGGCGGCCGAGGAGCCTCACCGCATAGCAATCGGGGTGCGAGGCGAGGGATGCGGCGAGAAGGACCCAACGGCTACACGGAAGAGGCTTCGGGGCCGCCTCGGAATGGTCCAAGCATCGGACGCGCTTGGGGCGACTACCAGTGACAACCCCTTATCCCGCGACGCGTCCGATACACAGATAGTTCCAAGGCGGCCGAGGAGCCTCACCGCATAGCAATCGGGGTGCGAGGCGAGGGATGCGGCGAGAAGGACCCAACGGCTAGACGGAAGAGGCTTCGGGTCCGCCTCGGAATGGTCCAAGCATCGGACGCGCTTGGGGCGACTACCAGTGACAACCCCTTATCCCGCGACGCGTCCGATACACAGATAGTTCCAAGGCGGCCGAGGAGCCTCACCGCATAGCAATCGGGGTGCGAGGCGAGGGATGCGGCGAGAAGGACCCAACGGCTAGACGGAAGAGGCTTCGGGTCCGCCTCGGAATGGTCCAAGCATCGGACGCGCTTGGGGCGACTACCAGTGACAACCCCTTATCCCGCGACGCGTCCGATACACAGATAGTTCCAAGGCGGCCGAGGAGCCTCACCGCATAGCAATCGGGGTGCGAGGCGAGGGATGCGGCGAGAAGGACCCAACGGCTAGACGGAAGAGGCTTCGGGTCCGCCTCGGAATGGTCCAAGCATCGGACGCGCTTGGGGCGACTACCAGTGACAACCCCTTATCCCGCGACGCGTCCGATACACAGATAGTTCCGAGGCGGCCGAGGAGCCTCACCGCATAGCAATCGGGGTGCGAGGCGAAGGATGCGGCGAGAAGGACCCAACGGCTAGACGGAAGAGGCTTCGGGTCCGCCTCGGAATGGTCCAAGCATCGGACGCGCTTGGGGCGACTACCAGTGACAACCCCTTATCCCGCGACGCGTCCGATACACAGATAGTTCCAAGGCGGCCGAGGAGCCTCACCGCATAGCAATCGGGGTGCGAGGCGAGGGATGCGGCGAGAAGGACCCAACGGCTAGACGGAAGAGGCTTCAGGGCCGCCTCGGAATGGTCCAAGCATCGAACGCGCTTGGGGCGACTACCAGTGACAACCCCTTATCCCGCGACGCGTCCGATACACAGATAGTTCCGAGGCGGCCGAGGAGCCTCACCGCATAGCAATCGGGGTGCGAGGCGAGGGATGCGGCGAGAAGGACCCAACGGCTAGACGGAAGAGGCTTCAGGGCCGCCTCGGAATGGTCCAAGCATCGGACGCGCTTGGGGCGACTACCAGTGACAACCCCTTATCCCGCGACGCGTCCGATACACAGATAGTTCCGAGGCGGCCGAGGAGCCTCACCGCATAGCAATCGGGGTGCGAGGCGAGGGATGCGGCGAGAAGGACCCAACGGCTAGACGGAAGAGGCTTCAGGGCCGCCTCGGAATGGTCCAAGCATCGGACGCGCTTGGGGCGACTACCAATGACAACCCCTTATCCCGCGACGCGTCCGATACACAGATAGTTCCGAGGCGGCCGAGGAGCCTCACCGCATAGCAATCGGGGTGCGAGGCGAGGGATGCGGCGAGAAGGACCCAACGGCTAGACGGAAGAGGCTTCAGGGCCGCCTCGGAATGGTCCAAGCATCGGACGCGCTTGGGGCGACTACCAGTGACAACCCCTTATCCCGCGACGCGTCCGATACACAGATAGTTCCGAGGCGGCCGAGGAGCCTCACCGCATAGCAATCGGGGTGCGAGGCGAGGGATGCGGCGAGAAGGACCCAACGGCTAGACGGAAGAGGCTTCAGGGCCGCCTCGGAATGGTCCAAGCATCGGACGCGCTTGGGGCGACTACCGTTGCCAACCCCTTATCCCGCGATGCGTCTGATACACAGATAGTTCCGAGGCGGCCGAGGAGCCTCACCGCATAGCAATCGGGTTGCGAGGCAGATTATTGGGAAGGGAACCCCCTGGGATGCGGCTCAAGCAGTGCCCAAAGGGACTGGAATGCGGAATCACATCGAGAGACCCAAATGCTATACGAGGGCTCAAATCGAATTATCGATTTGGCCACGACATGGACGCATCGGAACGACTACCTTTGCCGAACCACTCGCAATTGCATCCATACCGAAACCAATAGACATTTCCGTTAGAGCCCTCGCATAGCATTCGGGAATCTCGCATGCCCCTCTAAATCGACCAATGCTGGCGCTCAATGAAAATCCGAGCGCTACCACCGTTCGAGCGCCAGCATTGGTCGAGTTAGAGGGGCACGGGGGAGAATGCTCCAGTCAACACCTCCCCTATATAAGTTATTTGTCCGATTCTCGCACAACCGTAGTCTGCCTCGTCGAATCAAACAACGGTCCCAGATTCCGACTTCCGTTCCGTAGAGACCCAAAAGCTAGATGGAGGCTCGCAAGAAAGAGAGTCGGCGCATAGCAATCGGGTTTCTCGAACGTTTAGGGACCGAGCTCACTTGCGGATAGGGCAAAATCCGCCAAGCAACCCAAAAGCTAGACGGGGGCTCGAATCGAATCGCCTAGGCGGCCACAACAACGACGTGTTGGATCGACTACCAGTGCCAAACCATTCAGCAAGACTAGTCTGTGTCGAGGCCGGATAGAGATTCTCAGAGAGCGCCCGCATAGCATTTAGGAGACCTGCCGCGTCCCTCACACTCGACAAATGGTGGTGCACGTTTATAAATCCGAGCGATCCCAACCCTTTCAAGCACCAACATCGGTCGAGATAGAGGGGCACGGAGGGGGCTGCGTGAGACAACACAGTCCCCTATATAAGTTATTTGTCCGATTCTCACACATCCGAAGAATGGTCATCAAATCGGACAACAGCCCAAACTTCCGACTTCCGTCCCAGAAAGCCCAAGAGCTATCTAAAACGTTCATGGCCGGAACTCGATCGCGGCTATACCAGTCCGCCAAGCAACCCAAAAGCTAGACTGGAGCTCTAGTCGAATCACCTCTGTGGCCATTGCAAGGACGTGTTGGAGCGACTACCATTGCCGAACCATTCCGCAGGTCGAGTCCATACCAAGGCCGCATAGAGATTCACGATGAGCTCCTGCATAGCAATCAGGAGACTTGCCGTGTCCATCACAATCGATAAATCCTGGTGCAAGATTTTTGCATCCGAGCGCTCCAACCAGTCGAGCACCAGCATCAATCGACATAAACGGGCACGGGGGGAGGATGCTCGAGAACACTACCTCCCCTATATAAGTTATTTGTCCGATTCTCAAGCAGCCGAAGTCTGGTCATCGAATCGGGTCAAAGACCACAACTTCCGACTTTACCCACAATGCAAGTCATCGAATCGAACATCGGCCCCCGAGTCGGACTCCATGCGTATGTCAGGTCATCGGACCCAAATTCCGCCTTCCTGCGCATGGCGGGCCATCAATATCAACTCGGTCATCGGACCCAAACTCCGCCTTTTTGCGTATGGCACGCCTTCAAATCGGTCATCGGACCCAAATTCCGCCTTCCTGTGCATGGCGGGCCATCAACATCAACTCGGTCATCGGACCCAAATTCCGCCTTTCTGCGCATGGCACGCCATCAACTCGGTCATCGGACCCAAATTCCGCCTTCCTGCGCATGGCAGGTCATCGGACACAAATTCAGACCTCGCCAATATGCCTACGTATCGAATCGGTCATCGGACCCAACTTCCGACTTCATCCATACTGTAGGGTCTTTGAGGTTGGCGCGGTGCGCTCAACCCAGGGAGTCGACCCATCGAAGCATACACCTCCCCTATATAAGCTATTTGTCCGATTCCCACACCTGTGTAGTTTGCACCTCTGACCAGGACATCGACCCCAACTTCCGAACTCGACTGCAACGACGGCACCAGCGCCTTGGTGCGCACCTTGCGACGCACAGTCCCAACATTCGCCTTCCTGCACATGGCAGGTCATCGGACCCAAATTCCGACCTCGCGAGTATGCCTACATATCGAATCGGTCATCGGACCCAACTTCCGACTTCATCCATACCGTAGGGTCTTTGAGGTTGGCGCGGTGCGCTCAACCCGGGGAGTCGACCCAACGAAGCATACACCTCCCCTATATAAGCTATTTGTCCGATTCCCACACCTGTGTAGTTTGCACCTCCGATCAAGACATCGACCCCAACTTCCGAACTCGCCTCCAACGACCGAACCAGCGCCTTGGTGCGCACCTTGCAACGCACAGTGCCAACATTCGCCTTCCTGCACGTGGCAGGTCATCGGACCCAAATTCCGACCTCGCGAGTATGCCTACATATCGAATCGGTCATCGGACCCAACTTCCGACTTCATCCATACCGTAGGGTCTTTGAGGTTGGCGCGGTGCGCTCAACCCGGGGAGTCGACCCAACGAAGCATACACCTCCCCTATATAAGCTATTTGTCCGATTCCCACACCTGTGTAGCTTGCACCTCCGATCAGGACATCGACCCCAACTTCCGAACTCGACTAAAAAGACCGCACCAGCGCCTTGGTGTGCACCTTGCAACGCACAGTGTCAACATTCGCCTTCCTGCACATGGCAGGTCATCGGACCCAAATTCCGACCTCATGAGCATACCTACTAATCGAATTGGTCATCGGACCCAACTTCCGACTTCATCCATACCGTAGGGTCTTTGAGGTTGGCGCGGTGCGCTCAACCTGGGGAGTCGACCCATCGAAGCATACACCTCCCCTATATAAGCTATTTGTCCGATTCCGACACCTGTGTAGTTTGCACCTCCGCTCAGGACATCGACCCCAACTTCCGAACTCGCCTGCAACGACCGAACCAGCGCCTTGGTGCGCACCAAAAGTGCGCACTTTTGGAGGGCACTTTTGTGCGCTCCAAAGGTGCGCACTTTTGGAGGGCACTTTTCTGCGCTCCAAAGGTGCGCACTTTTGGAGGGCACTTTTTGGAGGGCACTTTTCTGCGCTCCAAAGGTGCGCACTTTTGGAGGGCACTTTTTGGAGGGCACTTTTCTGCGCTCCAAAGGTGCGCACTTTTGGAGGGCACTTTTTGGAGGGCACTTTTCTGCGCTCCAAAGGTGCGCACTTTTGGAGGGCACTTTTTGGAGGGCACTTTTCTGCGCTCCAAAGGTGCGCACTTTTGGAGGGCACTTTTTGGAGGGCACTTTTCTGCACTCCAAAGGTGCGCACTTTTGGAGGGCACTTTTCTGCGCTCCAAAGGTGCGCACTTTTGGAGGGCACTTTTTGGAGGGCACTTTTCTGCGCTCCAAAGGTGCGCACTTTTGGAGGGCACTTTTTGGAGGGCACTTTTCTGCGCTCCAAAGGTGCGCACTTTTGGAGGGCACTTTTTGGAGGGCACTTTTCTGCGCTCCAAAGGTGCGCACTTTTGGAGGGCACTTTTGTGCACTCCAAAGGTGCGCACTTTTGGAGGGCACTTTTCCTGTGCTCCAAAGGTGCACACCTAGGTGAGCACCTTCGACCACACCTTGTAGCACACCAAACTCTGACTTTCGACTTCATCCGCAATGCAGGGTCTTTGAGGTTGGCGCAATGCGCACAACCAGGGGAGTCGACCCATCAAACCCAACACCTCCCCTATATAAGCTATTTGTCTGATTCTCATACATGCGTAGCCTGCAGGAGCAATTAGGACATCGACCCCAACTTTCGGCTTCTAAACGAAAACAAGGTCTTTGAGGTTGGTGTAATGCGAACAACTAGGGGAGTCAACCCATCAAACCCAACACCTCCCCTATATAAGCTATTTGTCTGATTCTCATACATGTGTAGTCTACAGGAGCAATTAGGACATCGACCCCAACTTTTGACTTCTTAACGAAAACAAGGTCTTTGAGGTTGACGTAATGCGCACAACCAGGGGAGTCGACCCATCAAACCCAACACCTCCCCTATATAAGCTATTTGTCCGATTCTCATACATGTGTAGCCTGCAGGAGCCATTAGGACATTGACCCCAACTTTTGACTTCTTAACGAAAACAAGGTCTTTGAGGTTGGCGTAATGCGCACAACCAAGGGAGTTGACCCATCAAACCCAACACCTCCCCTATATAAGCTATTTGTCTGATTCTCATACATGTGTAGCCTGCAACAACGATTAGGACATCCACCCCAACTTCTGAATTCGTCTGCGTTGACCGCACCAAAGGTGCACGCCTTGGTGCTCACCAAAATCCGACTTCCGACTTCTTCTGCTATGCGGGGTCTTTGAGGTTGGCGCAGTGCGCACAACCAGGGGAGTCAACCCACCGAATGCAACACCTCCCCTATATAAGCTATTTGTCTGATTCTCATACATGCGTAGACTGCAGCAATGATTAGGACATCCACCCCAACTTTTGACTTCTTAAACAAGACAGGGTCTTTGAAGTTGGTGCAGTGCACACAACCAGGGGAGTCGACCCATCAAACGCAACACCTCCCCTATATAAAGCTATTTGTCCGATTCTCATACGTGTAGTCTGCAGCAGCGATTAGGACATCGACCCCAACTTCCGAATTCGTTTGCATTGACCGCACCAAAGGTGCACGCCTTGGTGTGCACCCTGGAGTGCACTTTGGTGCTCACCTCGGTGCACACTTTGGTGTGCACCTCGGTGTGCACCAAAGGTGCGCACCTTGGAGCGCACCAAAGGTGTACACTTTGGAGCGCACCACATAGGGTCTTTGAGAGGTTGGCGCAGTGCGCACACCAAGGTGGGTGTTGAGGTGCGTGCCGAGGTGGGTGGGTGCTAGGGTGCGCTCCATGGTGGGTGCCAGGGTGGGTGCGTGCTAGGGTGGATTCCAAAGAGGGTCATAGGGTGGGTGCCAAGGTGGGTTGGTGATATAGTGGGTTCAAAGGTGGGTACTAGGGTGGGTTCCAAGGTGGGTCACAAGTTGGGTGCCAGGATGCGTGGGTGTTAGGTTGGGTGCCAAGGTGGGCTCCTGCGTGGGTGGGTGCTAGGGTGGGTTTCAAGGTGGACGCGAGGGCGGGTGCCAAGGTGGGTAACAAGTTGGGTGTTAGGATGGGTGAGTGCTAGAGTGGGTGCCAAGGTGGGTGGGTGCTAAGGTGGATGCCAAGGTGGTTCACAGGGTGGGTGGGTTCTAGGGTGAGTTCCAAGGTGGGTCACAGGTTCAGTGCTAGGGTGGGTGTCAAGGCGGGTGTCGAGGTGCCTGGGTGCTAGGGTGTGGATGCCAATGTGGGTCATAGGGTGGGTACTAGGGTGGGCTGCAATGTGGGTGCCAAGGTGGGTAACATGCTCGGTGGGTTCTAAATTGGGTGCCAGGGTGGGTGTGCACCCACCTTGCCCGAGGTGGGTGCCAAGGTGCCAGTGTGGGTGGGTGCTAAGGTGGATGCCAAGGTGGGTGAGAAGGTGGGTGATAGGTTGAGTGGTAGGATGGGTGGGTGCCAAGATGGGTCACAGGGTGGGTGCAAGGGTGGGTAGGTGCTAGGGTTGGTGTCAGGGTGGGTGGGTGCTAGGTTGGGTTCCAAGGTGGGTGCGAGGGTGAGTGTCAAGGTGGGTCACAGGTTAGGTGCTAGGATGGGTGAGTGCTAGGGTGCAAAGGTGCCAGGGTGGGTGCTAGGATGGGTCGATGCTAGGGTGAGTGGCAAGGTGGGTCCACAAGTGTCAAGGTGGGTGCCGAGGTGGGTGCCAAGTCGGCGACTGCTATGGTGGATGCCAAGGTGGGTCACGGGGTGGGTGCCAAGTTGCTAGGTTGGGTTCCAAGGTGGGTGCCAACGTGGGTGCTAGGGTGCGTGGGTTAAAGGGTGTGTCACAACGTGGGTGCCAGGATGGGTGCGCACCCACACTGGCCAAGACGGGTGCGGGTGCAAGGTTGGGTTCCAAGCCCGGTCACAGGCTGGGTGCTAGGATGGGTGGGTGCCAAGGTGGGCACCAGGGTGGGTGCACCCACCCTGGCCAAGGTGGGTCACGGGGTGGGTCCTAGGGTGGGTAACGGGGTGGGTACTAAGGTGCGTGCCAAGGTGGGTCATAGGGTGGGTGCCAAGGTGGGCACCAGGGTGGGTGTGCACCAACCCTAGCCAGGGTAGGTCACGGGGTGGTTGTCGGGGTGGGCGTCAAGGAGCCAAGGTGGGTGGCAAGTAGCCAAGTTGCGTGCCAAGGTGGGTGTCGGGGTGGGTGCCAAGGATCCAAGGTGGGTGCCAAGGAACCAAGGTGGGTGTCTGGGTGGGTGCCGAGGTGGGAGCCAGGGTGGGTCCCAAGGTGAGTGCAAAGGTGGGTGCCAGGGTCAAGGTGAGTGCCAATGTGGGTTCCAAGGTGCCAGGGTCAGGGTGAGTGCCAATGTGGGTTCAAAGGTGCTAAGTTGGGTGCGAGGTTGGGTGCGAGGGTGGGTGGGTGCCAAGGTGTGCTAGGTGGAAGCCCGGGTGGGTCGGCATCCCATGGGTGTCGAGTTGGGTGCCTGATGGGTGCTTCTTGTCAAGTTTTAGTCGTCGGGACTCATTTCGAGCCTTAGAGGTCGTTTCTTGTCCGGTTGCCCTGTCTTCGACCTGGGAACCCAATTTTGGTCCTCGGGTCCCATTTTTTTTTGTCTCGCATCCCACTTTTGGCCTGTGGCCTTTTCGGGGTCGATTCTCGTTTTGGGCATCAGAGCATGTTTCTTCTCCTAAAACCCAATATTTGTTTATTAAGTCTCGGAACACATTTTTGTTCTCGTGGACCCATCATGGGTCTTGGAACGCATTTGTGGTCCTTGGGTCCCATTTTGCATCCCGAAACTTGTGTTTTGGTGCTTGATCCCTATTTTGGGTGCCCACCTTGCACCAAGTGCGCACCCGGGGCAAACCGAGCGCCTTGGTGCACCGGGGCAAGATCGAGCGTGCACCCGAGGCGCCCCGAACATGCACCAAGGTGCACTCGGCCCACATGTGAGCGCAGGTCGTTGCGCCCGAGGTGGTGTGTGGGCACCGCGTTGCAGACGGGACACTGCACGCACACGACGCCCCCTCCAGGTGCACGCACGTAGGCCGGGCCGGGTGCACACCCGACGCCCTAGCAAGGTGCGCGCACCCGGGCAGGGCTCACACTTGGCGAACGGGGCGCACTTCGCGAGGGAGGGTGTGCACCTCGACGGGGGTGGGTGGCCGGGGTGGATTCGCACGTGGGTCGCGGTTTGCTAAGTACACACTGCGACAAGCTCATAACGGGTGCGATCATACCAGCGTTAGTGCACCGGATCCCATCAGAACTCCGCAGTTAAGCGCGCTTGGGCCGGAGTAGTACTGGGATGGGTGACCTCCCGGGAAGTCCCGGTGTTGCACCCTTTTTTAGTTTTTCGCCGGGCGTCGCAATGCTATTTGAATAAACCTTTTGCCCGTTTGCGTTCTCGTCGGGGCCGGGCCGGGCCGGGGTGCGCTGCCCGCACTACCGCGCGCGCGGGGGCGACACCGAGCGCGCACCCGAGGCGCCCCGAGCACACAGGCCACGGTGCAACCCGGGCGTTGTGCGCGCACCCCGGTGCGCCCGAGGTGCTGCGCGCGCACCCAGGTGAAATCGGTGTGCACCTCGGCCAGTGCGCGCTCGGTCGAGTCGCGCACGTTGGCCAAGGTGCACGGTGATGTTTCTTACTCTAAGGTTCCGCACCAGACGCCCGGGACAGGTGAGCGAAGCTGGGCGGGGCCGGGTGCGCGGCCGGGGCAGGTGCACGCAGCTGGAGAGAGCTTTGGAGCACACTTCGGAGCGCACCAATGATGCGCTCCATTCAAAAGTTTCCTGAAAAGGCAAAAAAAGTTGAGATTATAGAATTTCCCACTTGAGAGATTGTAAAAAAAAAAAATTTAAAATGAAGGAAACGCGGGTGCCAAGGTGTGCGCAGCCCAGCCAAGGTGTGCGCACCAAGGCGCCCACCCTGGCGAAGGTGCACGCAAGGTGCGCACCCGAGGCAAACCGGACAATTAACCCAACTTTCGACTTCGCGCGCACCTTGGAGCGCACTTCGGAGCGCTCCTTGGTGCGCACCAATCTTGGGCACCTCGGAGTGCACCATGGCGCCCACCAAGGTGCGCACCCGGGGCAAACCGAGCTCCGACTTCGTGCGCACCTTGGAGCGCACGAAAGGTGCGCACCATGGCGC
Organism: Cryptomeria japonica; assembly: GCF_030272615.1. Taxonomy (NCBI): domain Eukaryota; kingdom Viridiplantae; phylum Streptophyta; class Pinopsida; order Cupressales; family Cupressaceae; genus Cryptomeria; species Cryptomeria japonica. The sequence continues at coordinate 39,255 of NW_026728999.1, read as the reverse complement.
CCACCAAGGTGCGCAGCCCAGCCAAGGCGTGCGCATCAAGGTGCGCACCCTGGCGAAGGTGCGCACCCGGGGCAAACCGAGCTCCGACTTCGTGCGCACCTTGGAGCGCACAAAAGGTGCGCAACCCAGCCAAGGTGTGCGCACCCCGGTCAAACCGAGCTCCGAATCGTGCGCACCAGAGGTGCACGCCATCGTGCGCACCTTGGAGCACACTTCGGAGCCCTCCTTGGTGCGCGCCGATGTTGCGCACCTCGGAGCGCACCCGGGGAAAACAATGCAATTAACCCGACTTTCGACTTCGTGGGCACCTCGGAGCGCTCTCGGGTTCGCACCTCGGAGCACACCGAGGTGCGCACCTTTGATGCGCTGCCTTCACCAATTTCCAGAAAAGGCAAGAAAACATTGAGAAGGTGTGCGCACCGAGGTGCCCACCCTGGCGAAGGTGCACGCGAGGTGCGCACCCGGGGCAAACCGGGCTCCGACTTCGTGCACGCCGCACCTTGGAGCACACTTCGGAGCGCTCCTTGGTGCGCACCAGGGCGCGCAACCCAGCCGAGGTGCCCACCCCGGCGAAGGTGCACGCGAGGTGCGCACCCGGGGCAAACCGGGCTCCGACTTCGTGCACGCCATGGTGCCCACCGCGGCGAAGGTGCACGCGAGGTGCGCACCCGGGGCAAACCGGGCTCCGACTTCGTGCACGCCGCACCTTGGAGCACACTTCGGAGCGCTCCTTGGTGCGCACCATGGTGCCCACCAGGGCGCGCAACCCCGCCGAAGGTGCACGCGAGGTGCGCACCCGGGGCAAACCGGGCTCCGACTTCGTGCACGCCGCACCTTGGAGCACACTTCGGAGCGCTCCTTGGTGCGCACCATGGTGCCCACCAGGGCGCGCAACCCCGCCGAAGGTGCACGCGAGGTGCGCACCCGGGGCAAACCGGGCTCCGACTTCGTGCACGCCATGGTGCGCACCGCGGCGAAGGTGCGCACCCGGGGCAAACCGGGCTCCGACTTCGTGCACGCCGCACCTTGGAGCACACTTCGGAGCGCTCCTTGGTGCGCACCAGGGCGCGCAACCCAGCCGAGGTGCCCACCCCGGCGAAGGTGCACGCGAGGTGCGTACCCGGGGCAAACCGGGCTCCGACTTCGTGCACGCCGCACCTTGGAGCACACTTCGGAGCGCTCCTTGGTGCGCACCATGGTGCCCACCAGGCCGCGCAACCCAGCCAAGGTGTGCGCACCAAGGTGCACGCGAGGTGCGCACCCGGGGCAAACCGGGGTCCGACTTCGTGCACGCCGCACCTTGGAGCACACATCGGGGCGCTCCCGGGTTCGCACCGGCGTTGCGCACCGTGGTGGGCACCTCGGAGCACACCAAGGTGGGCAGCGAGGTGCGCACCTTTGATGCGATGCCTTCACTAATTTCCATAAAAGGCAAAAAAAAAACGAGATTTTAAAATTTCCGTTTTGAAAGATAGTGAGAAAAAGGGAATGCTGGTGCCATCTTGAGCCCGCCCTGGTGCGCAGCCCAGCCAAGGTGTGCGCACCAAGGTGCCCACCCTGGCGAAGGTGCGCGCCCGGGCAATTAACCCAACTTCCAACTTCGCGCGCGCCAGGGTGGGAGCGCACCCAACAACCGGGCCTGGGAAGAGCCAATGCGAGAAACCCCACCAAACGCTCTGACAAAAAAAGAGGGGGCGCTCCAGTAACCCCGCTTCGGAGCGCACCCTGGGCAAACCCAGCCAAGGTGCCCACCCCGGCCAAGGTGCAGGCGAGGTGCGCACCCGGGGCAAACCGGGCTCCGACAACGTGCACGCCGCACCTTGGAGCACACTTCGTAGCGCTCCCGGGTGCGCACCTCAGAGCACACCAAGGTGGGCAGCGAGGTGCGCACCTTTGATGCGCTGCCTTCACTAATTTCCAGAAAAGGCAAAAAAAAAAGGAGATTTTAAAATTTCCGTTTTGAAAGATAGTGAAAAAAACGGAACGCGCGTGCCATCTTGAGCCCGCCCTGGTGCGCAGCCCAGGTAAGGTGCCCACCCTGGCAAAGGTGCGCACCCGGGCAATTAACCCTACTTCCGACTTCGTGCGCGCCAGGGTGGCAACCGGGCCTCGGAAGAGCCAATGCGAGAAACCCCACCAAACGCTCCGACAAAAAAAGAGGCGGCGCTCCAATAACCCCGCTTCGGAGCGCAGCCGGGGCAAACCCAGCCAAGGTGCCCACCCCGACGAAGGTGCACGCGAGGTGCGCGCCCGGGGCAAACCGGGCTCCGACAACGTGCACGCAGCACCTTGGAGCACACTTCGAAGCACTCCCGGGTGCCCACCGGCGTTGCGCACCGTGGTGGGCAGCGAGGTGCGCACCTTTGATGCGCTGCCTTCACTAATTTCCAGAAAAAGGCAAAAAAAAATGAGATTTTAAAATTTCCGTTTTGAAAGATAGTGAAAAAAAAGGAACGCGGGTGCCATCTTGAGCCCGCCCTGGTGCGCAGCCCAGGCAAGGCATGCGCACCAAGGTGCCCACCCGAGGTGCACACCCGGGGCAAACCGGGCTCCGACTTCGTGCAGGCCGCACCTTGGAGCACACTTCGGAGCGCTCCTTGGTGCGCACCATGGTGCCCACCAGGGCGCACCCGAGGCAAACCGGGGTCCGACTTCGTGCACGCCGCACCTTGGAGCACACATCGGAGCGCTCCCAGGTTCGCACCAGCGTTGCGCACCTTTGATGCGCTGCCTTCACTAATTTCCAGAAAAGGCAAAAAAAAACGATATTTTAAAATTTCCGTTCTGAAAGATAGTGAAAAAAACGGAACGCGGGTGCCATCTTGAGCCCTTCCTGATGCGCAGCCCAGGCAAGTTGTGCGCACCAAGGTGCCCACCCTGGCGGAGGTGCGCGCCCGGGGCAAACCGGGCTCCGACTTCGTGCACTGCATGGTGCCCACCAAGGCGCGCAACCCAGCCAAGGTGCCCACCGCAGCGAAGGTGCACGCGAGGTGCGCACCCGAGGTGCACACCCGGGGCAAACCGGGCTCCGACTTCGTGCACGCCGCACCTTGGAGCACACTTCAGAGCGCTCCTTGGTACGCACCAGGGCGCGCAACCCAGCCAAGGTGCTCACCCCGGCGAAGGTGCACGCGAGGTGCGCACCCGGGGCAAACCGGGCTCGGACTTCGTGCACGCCGCACCTTGGAGCACACATCGGAGCGCTCCCGGGTTCGCACCAGCATTGCGCACCTTTGATGCGCTGCCTTCACTAATTTCCAGAAAAGGCAAAAAAAAGAAAAAAATGAGATTTTAAAATTTCCGTTTTGAAAGATAGTGAAAAAAACGGAACGCGGGTGCCATCTTGAGCCCGCCCTGGTGTGCAGCCCAGGCAAGTTGTGCGCACCAAGGCACCCACCCTGGCCAAGGTGGGTCACGGGGTGGGTCCTAGGGTGGGTAACGGGGTGGGTACTAAGGTGCGTGCCAAGGTGGGTCATAGGGTGGGTGCCAAGGTGGGCACCAGGGTGGGTGTGCACCAACCCTAGCCAGGGTAGGTCACGGGGTGGTTGTCGGGGTGGGCGTCAAGGAGCCAAGGTGGGTGGCAAGTAGCCAAGTTGCGTGCCAAGGTGGGTGTCGGGGTGGGTGCCAAGGATCCAAGGTGGGTGCCAAGGAACCAAGGTGGGTGTCTGGGTGGGTGCCGAGGTGGGAGCCAGGGTGGGTCCCAAGGTGAGTGCAAAGGTGGGTGCCAGGGTCAAGGTGAGTGCCAATGTGGGTTCCAAGGTGCCAGGGTCAGGGTGAGTGCCAATGTGGGTTCAAAGGTGCTAAGTTGGGTGCGAGGTTGGGTGCGAGGGTGGGTGGGTGCCAAGGTGTGCTAGGTGGAAGCCCGGGTGGGTCGGCATCCCATGGGTGTCGAGTTGGGTGCCTGATGGGTGCTTCTTGTCAAGTTTTAGTCGTCGGGACTCATTTCGAGCCTTAGAGGTCGTTTCTTGTCCGGTTGCCCTGTCTTCGACCTGGGAACCCAATTTTGGTCCTCGGGTCCCATTTTTTTTTGTCTCGCATCCCACTTTTGGCCTGTGGCCTTTTCGGGGTCGATTCTCGTTTTGGGCATCAGAGCATGTTTCTTCTCCTAAAACCCAATATTTGTTTATTAAGTCTCGGAACACATTTTTGTTCTCGTGGACCCATCATGGGTCTTGGAACGCATTTGTGGTCCTTGGGTCCCATTTTGCATCCCGAAACTTGTGTTTTGGTGCTTGATCCCTATTTTGGGTGCCCACCTTGCACCAAGTGCGCACCCGGGGCAAACCGAGCGCCTTGGTGCACCGGGGCAAGATCGAGCGTGCACCCGAGGCGCCCCGAACATGCACCAAGGTGCACTCGGCCCACATGTGAGCGCAGGTCGTTGCGCCCGAGGTGGTGTGTGGGCACCGCGTTGCAGACGGGACACTGCACGCACACGACGCCCCCTCCAGGTGCACGCACGTAGGCCGGGCCGGGTGCACACCCGACGCCCTAGCAAGGTGCGCGCACCCGGGCAGGGCTCACACTTGGCGAACGGGGCGCACTTCGCGAGGGAGGGTGTGCACCTCGACGGGGGTGGGTGGCCGGGGTGGATTCGCACGTGGGTCGCGGTTTGCTAAGTACACACTGCGACAAGCTCATAACGGGTGCGATCATACCAGCGTTAGTGCACCGGATCCCATCAGAACTCCGCAGTTAAGCGCGCTTGGGCCGGAGTAGTACTGGGATGGGTGACCTCCCGGGAAGTCCCGGTGTTGCACCCTTTTTTAGTTTTTCGCCGGGCGTCGCAATGCTATTTGAATAAACCTTTTGCCCGTTTGCGTTCTCGTCGGGGCCGGGCCGGGCCGGGGTGCGCTGCCCGCACTACCGCGCGCGCGGGGGCGACACCGAGCGCGCACCCGAGGCGCCCCGAGCACACAGGCCACGGTGCAACCCGGGCGTTGTGCGCGCACCCCGGTGCGCCCGAGGTGCTGCGCGCGCACCCAGGTGAAATCGGTGTGCACCTCGGCCAGTGCGCGCTCGGTCGAGTCGCGCACGTTGGCCAAGGTGCACGGTGATGTTTCTTACTCTAAGGTTCCGCACCAGACGCCCGGGACAGGTGAGCGAAGCTGGGCGGGGCCGGGTGCGCGGCCGGGGCAGGTGCACGCAGCTGGAGAGAGCTTTGGAGCACACTTCGGAGCGCACCAATGATGCGCTCCATTCAAAAGTTTCCTGAAAAGGCAAAAAAAGTTGAGATTATAGAATTTCCCACTTGAGAGATTGTAAAAAAAAAAAATTTAAAATGAAGGAAACGCGGGTGCCAAGGTGTGCGCAGCCCAGCCAAGGTGTGCGCACCAAGGCGCCCACCCTGGCGAAGGTGCACGCAAGGTGCGCACCCGAGGCAAACCGGACAATTAACCCAACTTTCGACTTCGCGCGCACCTTGGAGCGCACTTCGGAGCGCTCCTTGGTGCGCACCAATCTTGGGCACCTCGGAGTGCACCATGGCGCCCACCAAGGTGCGCACCCGGGGCAAACCGAGCTCCGACTTCGTGCGCACCTTGGAGCGCACGAAAGGTGCGCACCATGGCGCCCACCAAGGTGCGCAGCCCAGCCAAGGCGTGCGCATCAAGGTGCGCACCCTGGCGAAGGTGCGCACCCGGGGCAAACCGAGCTCCGACTTCGTGCGCACCTTGGAGCGCACAAAAGGTGCGCAACCCAGCCAAGGTGTGCGCACCCCGGTCAAACCGAGCTCCGAATCGTGCGCACCAGAGGTGCACGCCATCGTGCGCACCTTGGAGCACACTTCGGAGCCCTCCTTGGTGCGCGCCGATGTTGCGCACCTCGGAGCGCACCCGGGGAAAACAATGCAATTAACCCGACTTTCGACTTCGTGGGCACCTCGGAGCGCTCTCGGGTTCGCACCTCGGAGCACACCGAGGTGCGCACCTTTGATGCGCTGCCTTCACCAATTTCCAGAAAAGGCAAGAAAACATTGAGAAGGTGTGCGCACCGAGGTGCCCACCCTGGCGAAGGTGCACGCGAGGTGCGCACCCGGGGCAAACCGGGCTCCGACTTCGTGCACGCCGCACCTTGGAGCACACTTCGGAGCGCTCCTTGGTGCGCACCAGGGCGCGCAACCCAGCCGAGGTGCCCACCCCGGCGAAGGTGCACGCGAGGTGCGCACCCGGGGCAAACCGGGCTCCGACTTCGTGCACGCCATGGTGCCCACCGCGGCGAAGGTGCACGCGAGGTGCGCACCCGGGGCAAACCGGGCTCCGACTTCGTGCACGCCGCACCTTGGAGCACACTTCGGAGCGCTCCTTGGTGCGCACCATGGTGCCCACCAGGGCGCGCAACCCCGCCGAAGGTGCACGCGAGGTGCGCACCCGGGGCAAACCGGGCTCCGACTTCGTGCACGCCGCACCTTGGAGCACACTTCGGAGCGCTCCTTGGTGCGCACCATGGTGCCCACCAGGGCGCGCAACCCCGCCGAAGGTGCACGCGAGGTGCGCACCCGGGGCAAACCGGGCTCCGACTTCGTGCACGCCATGGTGCGCACCGCGGCGAAGGTGCGCACCCGGGGCAAACCGGGCTCCGACTTCGTGCACGCCGCACCTTGGAGCACACTTCGGAGCGCTCCTTGGTGCGCACCAGGGCGCGCAACCCAGCCGAGGTGCCCACCCCGGCGAAGGTGCACGCGAGGTGCGTACCCGGGGCAAACCGGGCTCCGACTTCGTGCACGCCGCACCTTGGAGCACACTTCGGAGCGCTCCTTGGTGCGCACCATGGTGCCCACCAGGCCGCGCAACCCAGCCAAGGTGTGCGCACCAAGGTGCACGCGAGGTGCGCACCCGGGGCAAACCGGGGTCCGACTTCGTGCACGCCGCACCTTGGAGCACACATCGGGGCGCTCCCGGGTTCGCACCGGCGTTGCGCACCGTGGTGGGCACCTCGGAGCACACCAAGGTGGGCAGCGAGGTGCGCACCTTTGATGCGATGCCTTCACTAATTTCCATAAAAGGCCAAAAAAAAACGAGATTTTAAAATTTCCGTTTTGAAAGATAGTGAGAAAAAGGGAATGCTGGTGCCATCTTGAGCCCGCCCTGGTGCGCAGCCCAGCCAAGGTGTGCGCACCAAGGTGCCCACCCTGGCGAAGGTGCGCGCCCGGGCAATTAACCCAACTTCCAACTTCGCGCGCGCCAGGGTGGGAGCGCACCCAACAACCGGGCCTGGGAAGAGCCAATGCGAGAAACCCCACCAAACGCTCTGACAAAAAAAGAGGGGGCGCTCCAGTAACCCCGCTTCGGAGCGCACCCTGGGCAAACCCAGCCAAGGTGCCCACCCCGGCCAAGGTGCAGGCGAGGTGCGCACCCGGGGCAAACCGGGCTCCGACAACGTGCACGCCGCACCTTGGAGCACACTTCGTAGCGCTCCCGGGTGCGCACCTCAGAGCACACCAAGGTGGGCAGCGAGGTGCGCACCTTTGATGCGCTGCCTTCACTAATTTCCAGAAAAGGCAAAAAAAAAAGGAGATTTTAAAATTTCCGTTTTGAAAGATAGTGAAAAAAACGGAACGCGCGTGCCATCTTGAGCCCGCCCTGGTGCGCAGCCCAGGTAAGGTGCCCACCCTGGCAAAGGTGCGCACCCGGGCAATTAACCCTACTTCCGACTTCGTGCGCGCCAGGGTGGCAACCGGGCCTCGGAAGAGCCAATGCGAGAAACCCCACCAAACGCTCCGACAAAAAAAGAGGCGGCGCTCCAATAACCCCGCTTCGGAGCGCAGCCGGGGCAAACCCAGCCAAGGTGCCCACCCCGACGAAGGTGCACGCGAGGTGCGCGCCCGGGGCAAACCGGGCTCCGACAACGTGCACGCAGCACCTTGGAGCACACTTCGAAGCACTCCCGGGTGCCCACCGGCGTTGCGCACCGTGGTGGGCAGCGAGGTGCGCACCTTTGATGCGCTGCCTTCACTAATTTCCAGAAAAAGGCAAAAAAAAATGAGATTTTAAAATTTCCGTTTTGAAAGATAGTGAAAAAAAAGGAACGCGGGTGCCATCTTGAGCCCGCCCTGGTGCGCAGCCCAGGCAAGGCATGCGCACCAAGGTGCCCACCCGAGGTGCACACCCGGGGCAAACCGGGCTCCGACTTCGTGCAGGCCGCACCTTGGAGCACACTTCGGAGCGCTCCTTGGTGCGCACCATGGTGCCCACCAGGGCGCGCAACCCAGCCAAGGTCTGCACACAAAGGTGCCCACCCCGGCGAAGGTGCACGCGAGGTGCGCACCCGGGGCAAACCGGGCTCCGACTTCGTGCACGCCATGGTGCCCACCGCGGCGAAGGTGCACGCGAGGTGCGCACCCGGGGCAAACCGGGCTCCGACTTCGTGCACGCCGCACCTTGGAGCACACTTCGGAGCGCTCCTTGGTGCGCACCATGGTGCCCACCAGGGCGCGCAACCCAGCCAAGGTGTGCGCACCAAGGTGCACGCGAGGTGCGCACCCGGGGCAAACCGGGGTCCGACTTCGTGCACGCCGCACCTTGGAGCACACATCGGAGCGCTCCCAGGTTCGCACCAGCGTTGCGCACCTTTGATGCGCTGCCTTCACTAATTTCCAGAAAAGGCAAAAAAAAACGATATTTTAAAATTTCCGTTCTGAAAGATAGTGAAAAAAACGGAACGCGGGTGCCATCTTGAGCCCTTCCTGGTGCGCAGCCCAGGCAAGTTGTGCGCACCAAGGTGCCCACCCTGGCGGAGGAGCGCGCCCGGGGCAAACCGGGCTCCGACTTCGTGCACTGCATGGTGCCCACCAAGGCGCGCAACCCAGCCAAGGTGCCCACCGCAGCGAAGGTGCACGCGAGGTGCACACCCGGGGCAAACCGGGCTCCGACTTCGTGCACGCCGCACCTTGGAGCACACTTCAGAGCGCTCCTTGGTGCGCACCAGGGCGCGCAACCCAGCCGAGGTGCCCACCCCGGCGAAGGTGCACGCGAGGTGCGCACCCGGGGCAAACCGGGCTCCGACTTCGTGCACGCCATGGTGCCCACCGCGGCGAAGGTGCGCACCCGGGGCAAACCGGGCTCCGACTTCGTGCACGCCGCACCTTGGAGCACACTTCGGAGCGCTCCTTGGTGCGCACCATGGTGCCCACCAGGCCGCGCAACCCAGCCAAGGTGTGCGCACCAAGGTGCACGCGAGGTGCGCACCCGGGGCAAACCGGGGTCCGACTTCGTGCACGCCGCACCTTGGAGCACACATCGGGGCGCTCCCGGGTTCGCACCGGCGTTGCGCACCGTGGTGGGCACCTCGGAGCACACCAAGGTGGGCAGCGAGGTGCGCACCTTTGATGCGATGCCTTCACTAATTTCCATAAAAGGCAAAAAAAAAACGAGATTTTAAAATTTCCGTTTTGAAAGATAGTGAGAAAAAGGGAATGCTGGTGCCATCTTGAGCCCGCCCTGGTGCGCAGCCCAGCCAAGGTGTGCGCACCAAGGTGCCCACCCTGGCGAAGGTGCGCGCCCGGGCAATTAACCCAACTTCCAACTTCGCGCGCGCCAGGGTGGGAGCGCACCCAACAACCGGGCCTGGGAAGAGCCAATGCGAGAAACCCCACCAAACGCTCTGACAAAAAAAGAGGGGGCGCTCCAGTAACCCCGCTTCGGAGCGCACCCTGGGCAAACCCAGCCAAGGTGCCCACCCCGGCCAAGGTGCAGGCGAGGTGCGCACCCGGGGCAAACCGGGCTCCGACAACGTGCACGCCGCACCTTGGAGCACACTTCGTAGCGCTCCCGGGTGCGCACCTCAGAGCACACCAAGGTGGGCAGCGAGGTGCGCACCTTTGATGCGCTGCCTTCACTAATTTCCAGAAAAGGCAAAAAAAAAAGGAGATTTTAAAATTTCCGTTTTGAAAGATAGTGAAAAAAACGGAACGCGCGTGCCATCTTGAGCCCGCCCTGGTGCGCAGCCCAGGTAAGGTGCCCACCCTGGCAAAGGTGCGCACCCGGGCAATTAACCCTACTTCCGACTTCGTGCGCGCCAGGGTGGCAACCGGGCCTCGGAAGAGCCAATGCGAGAAACCCCACCAAACGCTCCGACAAAAAAAGAGGCGGCGCTCCAATAACCCCGCTTCGGAGCGCAGCCGGGGCAAACCCAGCCAAGGTGCCCACCCCGACGAAGGTGCACGCGAGGTGCGCACCCGGGGCAAACCGGGCTCCGACAACGTGCACGCAGCACCTTGGAGCACACTTCGAAGCACTCCCGGGTGCCCACCGGCGTTGCGCACCGTGGTGGGCAGCGAGGTGCGCACCTTTGATGCGCTGCCTTCACTAATTTCCAGAAAAAGGCAAAAAAAAATGAGATTTTAAAATTTCCGTTTTGAAAGATAGTGAAAAAAAAGGAACGCGGGTGCCATCTTGAGCCCGCCCTGGTGCGCAGCCCAGGCAAGGCATGCGCACCAAGGTGCCCACCCGAGGTGCACACCCGGGGCAAACCGGGCTCCGACTTCGTGCAGGCCGCACCTTGGAGCACACTTCGGAGCGCTCCTTGGTGCGCACCATGGTGCCCACCAGGGCGCGCAACCCAGCCAAGGTCTGCACACAAAGGTGCCCACCCCGGCGAAGGTGCACGCGAGGTGCGCACCCGGGGCAAACCGGGCTCCGACTTCGTGCACGCCATGGTGCCCACCGCGGCGAAGGTGCACGCGAGGTGCGCACCCGGGGCAAACCGGGCTCCGACTTCGTGCACGCCGCACCTTGGAGCACACTTCGGAGCGCTCCTTGGTGCGCACCATGGTGCCCACCAGGGCGCGCAACCCAGCCAAGGTGTGCGCACCAAGGTGCACGCGAGGTGCGCACCCGGGGCAAACCGGGGTCCGACTTCGTGCACGCCGCACCTTGGAGCACACATCGGAGCGCTCCCAGGTTCGCACCAGCGTTGCGCACCTTTGATGCGCTGCCTTCACTAATTTCCAGAAAAGGCAAAAAAAAACGATATTTTAAAATTTCCGTTCTGAAAGATAGTGAAAAAAACGGAACGCGGGTGCCATCTTGAGCCCTTCCTGGTGCGCAGCCCAGGCAAGTTGTGCGCACCAAGGTGCCCACCCTGGCGGAGGTGCGCGCCCGGGGCAAACCGGGCTCCGACTTCGTGCACTGCATGGTGCCCACCAAGGCGCGCAACCCAGCCAAGGTGCCCACCGCAGCGAAGGTGCACGCGAGGTGCACACCCGGGGCAAACCGGGCTCCGACTTCGTGCACGCCGCACCTTGGAGCACACTTCAGAGCGCTCCTTGGTGCGCACCAGGGCGCGCAACCCAGCCGAGGTGCCCACCCCGGCGAAGGTGCACGCGAGGTGCGCACCCGGGGCAAACCGGGCTCCGACTTCGTGCACGCCATGGTGCCCACCGCGGCGAAGGTGCGCACCCGGGGCAAACCGGGCTCCGACTTCGTGCACGCCGCACCTTGGAGCACACTTCGGAGCGCTCCTTGGTGCGCACCATGGTGCCCACCAGGCCGCGCAACCCAGCCAAGGTGTGCGCACCAAGGTGCACGCGAGGTGCGCACCCGGGGCAAACCGGGGTCCGACTTCGTGCACGCCGCACCTTGGAGCACACATCGGGGCGCTCCCGGGTTCGCACCGGCGTTGCGCACCGTGGTGGGCACCTCGGAGCACACCAAGGTGGGCAGCGAGGTGCGCACCTTTGATGCGATGCCTTCACTAATTTCCATAAAAGGCAAAAAAAAAACGAGATTTTAAAATTTCCGTTTTGAAAGATAGTGAGAAAAAGGGAATGCTGGTGCCATCTTGAGCCCGCCCTGGTGCGCAGCCCAGCCAAGGTTTGCGCACCAAGGTGCCCACCCTGGCGAAGGTGCGCGCCCGGGCAATTAACCCAACTTCCAACTTCGCGCGCGCCAGGGTGGGAGCGCACCCAACAACCGGGCCTGGGAAGAGCCAATGCGAGAAACCCCACCAAACTCTCTGACAAAAAAAGAGGGGGCGCTCCAGTAACCCCGCTTCGGAGCGCACCCTGGGCAAACCCAGCCAAGGTGCCCACCCCGGCCAAGGTGCAGGCGAGGTGCGCACCCGGGGCAAACCGGGCTCCGACAACGTGCACGCCGCACCTTGGAGCACACTTCGTAGCGCTCCCGGGTGCGCACCTCAGAGCACACCAAGGTGGGCAGCGAGGTGCGCACCTTTGATGCGCTGCCTTCACTAATTTCCAGAAAAGGCAAAAAAAAAAGGAGATTTTAAAATTTCCGTTTTGAAAGATAGTGAAAAAAACGGAACGCGCGTGCCATCTTGAGCCCGCCCTGGTGCGCAGCCCAGGTAAGGTGCCACCCTGGCAAAGGTGCGCACCCGGGCAATTAACCCTACTTCCGACTTCGTGCGCGCCAGGGTGGCAACCGGGCCTCGGAAGAGCCAATGCGAGAAACCCCACCAAACGCTCCGACAAAAAAAGAGGCGGCGCTCCAATAACCCCGCTTCGGAGCGCAGCCGGGGCAAACCAAGCCAAGGTGCCCACCCCGACGAAGGTGCACGCGAGGTGCGCACCCGGGGCAAACCGGGCTCCGACAACGTGCACGCAGCACCTTGGAGCACACTTCGAAGCACTCCCGGGTGCCCACCGGCGTTGCGCACCGTGGTGGGCAGCGAGGTGCGCACCTTTGATGCGCTGCCTTCACTAATTTCCAGAAAAAGGCAAAAAAAAATGAGATTTTAAAATTTCCGTTTTGAAAGATAGTGAAAAAAAAGGAACGCGGGTGCCATCTTGAGCCCGCCCTGGTGCGCAGCCCAGGCAAGGCATGCGCACCAAGGTGCCCACCCGAGGTGCACACCCGGGGCAAACCGGGCTCCGACTTCGTGCAGGCCGCACCTTGGAGCACACTTCGGAGCGCTCCTTGGTGCGCACCATGGTGCCCACCAGGGCGCACCCGAGGCAAACCGGGCTCCGACTTCGTGCACGCCGCACCTTGGAGCACACATCGGAGCGCTCCCAGGTTCGCACCAGCGTTGCGCACCTTTGATGCGCTGCCTTCACTAATTTCCAGAAAAGGCAAAAAAAAACGATATTTTAAAATTTCCGTTCTGAAAGATAGTGAAAAAAACGGAACGCGGGTGCCATCTTGAGCCCTTCCTGATGCGCAGCCCAGGCAAGTTGTGCGCACCAAGGTGCCCACCCTGGCGGAGGTGCGCGCCCGGGGCAAACCGGGCTCCGACTTCGTGCACTGCATGGTGCCCACCAAGGCGCGCAACCCAGCCAAGGTGCCCACCGCAGCGAAGGTGCACGCGAGGTGCGCACCCGAGGTGCACACCCGGGGCAAACCGGGCTCCGACTTCGTGCACGCCGCACCTTGGAGCACACTTCAGAGCGCTCCTTGGTACGCACCAGGGCGCGCAACCCAGCCAAGGTGCTCACCCCGGCGAAGGTGCACGCGAGGTGCGCACCCGGGGCAAACCGGGCTCGGACTTCGTGCACGCCGCACCTTGGAGCACACATCGGAGCGCTCCCGGGTTCGCACCAGCATTGCGCACCTTTGATGCGCTGCCTTCACTAATTTCCAGAAAAGGCAAAAAAAAGAAAAAAATGAGATTTTAAAATTTCCGTTTTGAAAGATAGTGAAAAAAACGGAACGCGGGTGCCATCTTGAGCCCGCCCTGGTGTGCAGCCCAGGCAAGTTGTGCGCACCAAGGCACCCACCCTGGCCAAGGTGGGTCACGGGGTGGGTCCTAGGGTGGGTAACGGGGTGGGTACTAAGGTGCGTGCCAAGGTGGGTCATAGGGTGGGTGCCAAGGTGGGCACCAGGGTGGGTGTGCACCAACCCTAGCCAGGGTAGGTCACGGGGTGGTTGTCGGGGTGGGCGTCAAGGAGCCAAGGTGGGTGGCAAGTAGCCAAGTTGCGTGCCAAGGTGGGTGTCGGGGTGGGTGCCAAGGATCCAAGGTGGGTGCCAAGGAACCAAGGTGGGTGTCTGGGTGGGTGCCGAGGTGGGAGCCAGGGTGGGTCCCAAGGTGAGTGCAAAGGTGGGTGCCAGGGTCAAGGTGAGTGCCAATGTGGGTTCCAAGGTGCCAGGGTCAGGGTGAGTGCCAATGTGGGTTCAAAGGTGCTAAGTTGGGTGCGAGGTTGGGTGCGAGGGTGGGTGGGTGCCAAGGTGTGCTAGGTGGAAGCCCGGGTGGGTCGGCATCCCATGGGTGTCGAGTTGGGTGCCTGATGGGTGCTTCTTGTCAAGTTTTAGTCGTCGGGACTCATTTCGAGCCTTAGAGGTCGTTTCTTGTCCGGTTGCCCTGTCTTCGACCTGGGAACCCAATTTTGGTCCTCGGGTCCCATTTTTTTTTGTCTCGCATCCCACTTTTGGCCTGTGGCCTTTTCGGGGTCGATTCTCGTTTTGGGCATCAGAGCATGTTTCTTCTCCTAAAACCCAATATTTGTTTATTAAGTCTCGGAACACATTTTTGTTCTCGTGGACCCATCATGGGTCTTGGAACGCATTTGTGGTCCTTGGGTCCCATTTTGCATCCCGAAACTTGTGTTTTGGTGCTTGATCCCTATTTTGGGTGCCCACCTTGCACCAAGTGCGCACCCGGGGCAAACCGAGCGCCTTGGTGCACCGGGGCAAGATCGAGCGTGCACCCGAGGCGCCCCGAACATGCACCAAGGTGCACTCGGCCCACATGTGAGCGCAGGTCGTTGCGCCCGAGGTGGTGTGTGGGCACCGCGTTGCAGACGGGACACTGCACGCACACGACGCCCCCTCCAGGTGCACGCACGTAGGCCGGGCCGGGTGCACACCCGACGCCCTAGCAAGGTGCGCGCACCCGGGCAGGGCTCACACTTGGCGAACGGGGCGCACTTCGCGAGGGAGGGTGTGCACCTCGACGGGGGTGGGTGGCCGGGGTGGATTCGCACGTGGGTCGCGGTTTGCTAAGTACACACTGCGACAAGCTCATAACGGGTGCGATCATACCAGCGTTAGTGCACCGGATCCCATCAGAACTCCGCAGTTAAGCGCGCTTGGGCCGGAGTAGTACTGGGATGGGTGACCTCCCGGGAAGTCCCGGTGTTGCACCCTTTTTTAGTTTTTCGCCGGGCGTCGCAATGCTATTTGAATAAACCTTTTGCCCGTTTGCGTTCTCGTCGGGGCCGGGCCGGGCCGGGGTGCGCTGCCCGCACTACCGCGCGCGCGGGGGCGACACCGAGCGCGCACCCGAGGCGCCCCGAGCACACAGGCCACGGTGCAACCCGGGCGTTGTGCGCGCACCCCGGTGCGCCCGAGGTGCTGCGCGCGCACCCAGGTGAAATCGGTGTGCACCTCGGCCAGTGCGCGCTCGGTCGAGTCGCGCACGTTGGCCAAGGTGCACGGTGATGTTTCTTACTCTAAGGTTCCGCACCAGACGCCCGGGACAGGTGAGCGAAGCTGGGCGGGGCCGGGTGCGCGGCCGGGGCAGGTGCACGCAGCTGGAGAGAGCTTTGGAGCACACTTCGGAGCGCACCAATGATGCGCTCCATTCAAAAGTTTCCTGAAAAGGCAAAAAAAGTTGAGATTATAGAATTTCCCACTTGAGAGATTGTAAAAAAAAAAAATTTAAAATGAAGGAAACGCGGGTGCCAAGGTGTGCGCAGCCCAGCCAAGGTGTGCGCACCAAGGCGCCCACCCTGGCGAAGGTGCACGCAAGGTGCGCACCCGAGGCAAACCGGACAATTAACCCAACTTTCGACTTCGCGCGCACCTTGGAGCGCACTTCGGAGCGCTCCTTGGTGCGCACCAATCTTGGGCACCTCGGAGTGCACCATGGCGCCCACCAAGGTGCGCACCCGGGGCAAACCGAGCTCCGACTTCGTGCGCACCTTGGAGCGCACGAAAGGTGCGCACCATGGCGCCCACCAAGGTGCGCAGCCCAGCCAAGGCGTGCGCATCAAGGTGCGCACCCTGGCGAAGGTGCGCACCCGGGGCAAACCGAGCTCCGACTTCGTGCGCACCTTGGAGCGCACAAAAGGTGCGCAACCCAGCCAAGGTGTGCGCACCCCGGTCAAACCGAGCTCCGAATCGTGCGCACCAGAGGTGCACGCCATCGTGCGCACCTTGGAGCACACTTCGGAGCCCTCCTTGGTGCGCGCCGATGTTGCGCACCTCGGAGCGCACCCGGGGAAAACAATGCAATTAACCCGACTTTCGACTTCGTGGGCACCTCGGAGCGCTCTCGGGTTCGCACCTCGGAGCACACCGAGGTGCGCACCTTTGATGCGCTGCCTTCACCAATTTCCAGAAAAGGCAAGAAAACATTGAGAAGGTGTGCGCACCGAGGTGCCCACCCTGGCGAAGGTGCACGCGAGGTGCGCACCCGGGGCAAACCGGGCTCCGACTTCGTGCACGCCGCACCTTGGAGCACACTTCGGAGCGCTCCTTGGTGCGCACCAGGGCGCGCAACCCAGCCGAGGTGCCCACCCCGGCGAAGGTGCACGCGAGGTGCGCACCCGGGGCAAACCGGGCTCCGACTTCGTGCACGCCATGGTGCCCACCGCGGCGAAGGTGCACGCGAGGTGCGCACCCGGGGCAAACCGGGCTCCGACTTCGTGCACGCCGCACCTTGGAGCACACTTCGGAGCGCTCCTTGGTGCGCACCATGGTGCCCACCAGGGCGCGCAACCCCGCCGAAGGTGCACGCGAGGTGCGCACCCGGGGCAAACCGGGCTCCGACTTCGTGCACGCCGCACCTTGGAGCACACTTCGGAGCGCTCCTTGGTGCGCACCATGGTGCCCACCAGGGCGCGCAACCCCGCCGAAGGTGCACGCGAGGTGCGCACCCGGGGCAAACCGGGCTCCGACTTCGTGCACGCCATGGTGCGCACCGCGGCGAAGGTGCGCACCCGGGGCAAACCGGGCTCCGACTTCGTGCACGCCGCACCTTGGAGCACACTTCGGAGCGCTCCTTGGTGCGCACCAGGGCGCGCAACCCAGCCGAGGTGCCCACCCCGGCGAAGGTGCACGCGAGGTGCGTACCCGGGGCAAACCGGGCTCCGACTTCGTGCACGCCGCACCTTGGAGCACACTTCGGAGCGCTCCTTGGTGCGCACCATGGTGCCCACCAGGCCGCGCAACCCAGCCAAGGTGTGCGCACCAAGGTGCACGCGAGGTGCGCACCCGGGGCAAACCGGGGTCCGACTTCGTGCACGCCGCACCTTGGAGCACACATCGGGGCGCTCCCGGGTTCGCACCGGCGTTGCGCACCGTGGTGGGCACCTCGGAGCACACCAAGGTGGGCAGCGAGGTGCGCACCTTTGATGCGATGCCTTCACTAATTTCCATAAAAGGCAAAAAAAAAACGAGATTTTAAAATTTCCGTTTTGAAAGATAGTGAGAAAAAGGGAATGCTGGTGCCATCTTGAGCCCGCCCTGGTGCGCAGCCCAGCCAAGGTGTGCGCACCAAGGTGCCCACCCTGGCGAAGGTGCGCGCCCGGGCAATTAACCCAACTTCCAACTTCGCGCGCGCCAGGGTGGGAGCGCACCCAACAACCGGGCCTGGGAAGAGCCAATGCGAGAAACCCCACCAAACGCTCTGACAAAAAAAGAGGGGGCGCTCCAGTAACCCCGCTTCGGAGCGCACCCTGGGCAAACCCAGCCAAGGTGCCCACCCCGGCCAAGGTGCAGGCGAGGTGCGCACCCGGGGCAAACCGGGCTCCGACAACGTGCACGCCGCACCTTGGAGCACACTTCGTAGCGCTCCCGGGTGCGCACCTCAGAGCACACCAAGGTGGGCAGCGAGGTGCGCACCTTTGATGCGCTGCCTTCACTAATTTCCAGAAAAGGCAAAAAAAAAAGGAGATTTTAAAATTTCCGTTTTGAAAGATAGTGAAAAAAACGGAACGCGCGTGCCATCTTGAGCCCGCCCTGGTGCGCAGCCCAGGTAAGGTGCCCACCCTGGCAAAGGTGCGCACCCGGGCAATTAACCCTACTTCCGACTTCGTGCGCGCCAGGGTGGCAACCGGGCCTCGGAAGAGCCAATGCGAGAAACCCCACCAAACGCTCCGACAAAAAAAGAGGCGGCGCTCCAATAACCCCGCTTCGGAGCGCAGCCGGGGCAAACCCAGCCAAGGTGCCCACCCCGACGAAGGTGCACGCGAGGTGCGCGCCCGGGGCAAACCGGGCTCCGACAACGTGCACGCAGCACCTTGGAGCACACTTCGAAGCACTCCCGGGTGCCCACCGGCGTTGCGCACCGTGGTGGGCAGCGAGGTGCGCACCTTTGATGCGCTGCCTTCACTAATTTCCAGAAAAAGGCAAAAAAAAATGAGATTTTAAAATTTCCGTTTTGAAAGATAGTGAAAAAAAAGGAACGCGGGTGCCATCTTGAGCCCGCCCTGGTGCGCAGCCCAGGCAAGGCATGCGCACCAAGGTGCCCACCCGAGGTGCACACCCGGGGCAAACCGGGCTCCGACTTCGTGCAGGCCGCACCTTGGAGCACACTTCGGAGCGCTCCTTGGTGCGCACCATGGTGCCCACCAGGGCGCGCAACCCAGCCAAGGTCTGCACACAAAGGTGCCCACCCCGGCGAAGGTGCACGCGAGGTGCGCACCCGGGGCAAACCGGGCTCCGACTTCGTGCACGCCATGGTGCCCACCGCGGCGAAGGTGCACGCGAGGTGCGCACCCGGGGCAAACCGGGCTCCGACTTCGTGCACGCCGCACCTTGGAGCACACTTCGGAGCGCTCCTTGGTGCGCACCATGGTGCCCACCAGGGCGCGCAACCCAGCCAAGGTGTGCGCACCAAGGTGCACGCGAGGTGCGCACCCGGGGCAAACCGGGGTCCGACTTCGTGCACGCCGCACCTTGGAGCACACATCGGAGCGCTCCCAGGTTCGCACCAGCGTTGCGCACCTTTGATGCGCTGCCTTCACTAATTTCCAGAAAAGGCAAAAAAAAACGATATTTTAAAATTTCCGTTCTGAAAGATAGTGAAAAAAACGGAACGCGGGTGCCATCTTGAGCCCTTCCTGGTGCGCAGCCCAGGCAAGTTGTGCGCACCAAGGTGCCCACCCTGGCGGAGGAGCGCGCCCGGGGCAAACCGGGCTCCGACTTCGTGCACTGCATGGTGCCCACCAAGGCGCGCAACCCAGCCAAGGTGCCCACCGCAGCGAAGGTGCACGCGAGGTGCACACCCGGGGCAAACCGGGCTCCGACTTCGTGCACGCCGCACCTTGGAGCACACTTCAGAGCGCTCCTTGGTGCGCACCAGGGCGCGCAACCCAGCCGAGGTGCCCACCCCGGCGAAGGTGCACGCGAGGTGCGCACCCGGGGCAAACCGGGCTCCGACTTCGTGCACGCCATGGTGCCCACCGCGGCGAAGGTGCGTACCCGGGGCAAACCGGGCTCCGACTTCGTGCACGCCGCACCTTGGAGCACACTTCGGAGCGCTCCTTGGTGCGCACCATGGTGCCCACCAGGCCGCGCAACCCAGCCAAGGTGTGCGCACCAAGGTGCACGCGAGGTGCGCACCCGGGGCAAACCGGGGTCCGACTTCGTGCACGCCGCACCTTGGAGCACACATCGGGGCGCTCCCGGGTTCGCACCGGCGTTGCGCACCGTGGTGGGCACCTCGGAGCACACCAAGGTGGGCAGCGAGGTGCGCACCTTTGATGCGATGCCTTCACTAATTTCCATAAAAGGCAAAAAAAAAACGAGATTTTAAAATTTCCGTTTTGAAAGATAGTGAGAAAAAGGGAATGCTGGTGCCATCTTGAGCCCGCCCTGGTGCGCAGCCCAGCCAAGGTGTGCGCACCAAGGTGCCCACCCTGGCGAAGGTGCGCGCCCGGGCAATTAACCCAACTTCCAACTTCGCGCGCGCCAGGGTGGGAGCGCACCCAACAACCGGGCCTGGGAAGAGCCAATGCGAGAAACCCCACCAAACGCTCTGACAAAAAAAGAGGGGGCGCTCCAGTAACCCCGCTTCGGAGCGCACCCTGGGCAAACCCAGCCAAGGTGCCCACCCCGGCCAAGGTGCAGGCGAGGTGCGCACCCGGGGCAAACCGGGCTCCGACAACGTGCACGCCGCACCTTGGAGCACACTTCGTAGCGCTCCCGGGTGCGCACCTCAGAGCACACCAAGGTGGGCAGCGAGGTGCGCACCTTTGATGCGCTGCCTTCACTAATTTCCAGAAAAGGCAAAAAAAAAAGGAGATTTTAAAATTTCCGTTTTGAAAGATAGTGAAAAAAACGGAACGCGCGTGCCATCTTGAGCCCGCCCTGGTGCGCAGCCCAGGTAAGGTGCCCACCCTGGCAAAGGTGCGCACCCGGGCAATTAACCCTACTTCCGACTTCGTGCGCGCCAGGGTGGCAACCGGGCCTCGGAAGAGCCAATGCGAGAAACCCCACCAAACGCTCCGACAAAAAAAGAGGCGGCGCTCCAATAACCCCGCTTCGGAGCGCAGCCGGGGCAAACCCAGCCAAGGTGCCCACCCCGACGAAGGTGCACGCGAGGTGCGCACCCGGGGCAAACCGGGCTCCGACAACGTGCACGCAGCACCTTGGAGCACACTTCGAAGCACTCCCGGGTGCCCACCGGCGTTGCGCACCGTGGTGGGCAGCGAGGTGCGCACCTTTGATGCGCTGCCTTCACTAATTTCCAGAAAAAGGCAAAAAAAAATGAGATTTTAAAATTTCCGTTTTGAAAGATAGTGAAAAAAAAGGAACGCGGGTGCCATCTTGAGCCCGCCCTGGTGCGCAGCCCAGGCAAGGCATGCGCACCAAGGTGCCCACCCGAGGTGCACACCCGGGGCAAACCGGGCTCCGACTTCGTGCAGGCCGCACCTTGGAGCACACTTCGGAGCGCTCCTTGGTGCGCACCATGGTGCCCACCAGGGCGCGCAACCCAGCCAAGGTCTGCACACCAAGGTGCCCACCCCGGCGAAGGTGCACGCGAGGTGCGCACCCGGGGCAAACCGGGCTCCGACTTCGTGCACGCCATGGTGCCCACCGCGGCGAAGGTGCACGCGAGGTGCGCACCCGGGGCAAACCGGGCTCCGACTTCGTGCACGCCGCACCTTGGAGCACACTTCGGAGCGCTCCTTGGTGCGCACCATGGTGCCCACCAGGGCGCGCAACCCAGCCAAGGTGTGCGCACCAAGGTGCACGCGAGGTGCGCACCCGGGGCAAACCGGGGTCCGACTTCGTGCACGCCGCACCTTGGAGCACACATCGGAGCGCTCCCAGGTTCGCACCAGCGTTGCGCACCTTTGATGCGCTGCCTTCACTAATTTCCAGAAAAGGCAAAAAAAAACGATATTTTAAAATTTCCGTTCTGAAAGATAGTGAAAAAAACGGAACGCGGGTGCCATCTTGAGCCCTTCCTGGTGCGCAGCCCAGGCAAGTTGTGCGCACCAAGGTGCCCACCCTGGCGGAGGTGCGCGCCCGGGGCAAACCGGGCTCCGACTTCGTGCACTGCATGGTGCCCACCAAGGCGCGCAACCCAGCCAAGGTGCCCACCGCAGCGAAGGTGCACGCGAGGTGCACACCCGGGGCAAACCGGGCTCCGACTTCGTGCACGCCGCACCTTGGAGCACACTTCAGAGCGCTCCTTGGTGCGCACCAGGGCGCGCAACCCAGCCGAGGTGCCCACCCCGGCGAAGGTGCACGCGAGGTGCGCACCCGGGGCAAACCGGGCTCCGACTTCGTGCACGCCATGGTGCCCACCGCGGCGAAGGTGCGCACCCGGGGCAAACCGGGCTCCGACTTCGTGCACGCCGCACCTTGGAGCACACTTCGGAGCGCTCCTTGGTGCGCACCATGGTGCCCACCAGGCCGCGCAACCCAGCCAAGGTGTGCGCACCAAGGTGCACGCGAGGTGCGCACCCGGGGCAAACCGGGGTCCGACTTCGTGCACGCCGCACCTTGGAGCACACATCGGGGCGCTCCCGGGTTCGCACCGGCGTTGCGCACCGTGGTGGGCACCTCGGAGCACACCAAGGTGGGCAGCGAGGTGCGCACCTTTGATGCGATGCCTTCACTAATTTCCATAAAAGGCAAAAAAAAAACGAGATTTTAAAATTTCCGTTTTGAAAGATAGTGAGAAAAAGGGAATGCTGGTGCCATCTTGAGCCCGCCCTGGTGCGCAGCCCAGCCAAGGTTTGCGCACCAAGGTGCCCACCCTGGCGAAGGTGCGCGCCCGGGCAATTAACCCAACTTCCAACTTCGCGCGCGCCAGGGTGGGAGCGCACCCAACAACCGGGCCTGGGAAGAGCCAATGCGAGAAACCCCACCAAACTCTCTGACAAAAAAAGAGGGGGCGCTCCAGTAACCCCGCTTCGGAGCGCACCCTGGGCAAACCCAGCCAAGGTGCCCACCCCGGCCAAGGTGCAGGCGAGGTGCGCACCCGGGGCAAACCGGGCTCCGACAACGTGCACGCCGCACCTTGGAGCACACTTCGTAGCGCTCCCGGGTGCGCACCTCAGAGCACACCAAGGTGGGCAGCGAGGTGCGCACCTTTGATGCGCTGCCTTCACTAATTTCCAGAAAAGGCAAAAAAAAAAGGAGATTTTAAAATTTCCGTTTTGAAAGATAGTGAAAAAAACGGAACGCGCGTGCCATCTTGAGCCCGCCCTGGTGCGCAGCCCAGGTAAGGTGCCACCCTGGCAAAGGTGCGCACCCGGGCAATTAACCCTACTTCCGACTTCGTGCGCGCCAGGGTGGCAACCGGGCCTCGGAAGAGCCAATGCGAGAAACCCCACCAAACGCTCCGACAAAAAAAGAGGCGGCGCTCCAATAACCCCGCTTCGGAGCGCAGCCGGGGCAAACCAAGCCAAGGTGCCCACCCCGACGAAGGTGCACGCGAGGTGCGCACCCGGGGCAAACCGGGCTCCGACAACGTGCACGCAGCACCTTGGAGCACACTTCGAAGCACTCCCGGGTGCCCACCGGCGTTGCGCACCGTGGTGGGCAGCGAGGTGCGCACCTTTGATGCGCTGCCTTCACTAATTTCCAGAAAAAGGCAAAAAAAAATGAGATTTTAAAATTTTCGTTTTGAAAGATAGTGAAAAAAAAGGAACGCGGGTGCCATCTTGAGCCCGCCCTGGTGCGCAGCCCAGGCAAGGCATGCGCACCAAGGTGCCCACCCGAGGTGCACACCCGGGGCAAACCGGGCTCCGACTTCGTGCAGGCCGCACCTTGGAGCACACTTCGGAGCGCTCCTTGGTGCGCACCATGGTGCCCACCAGGGCGCACCCGAGGCAAACCGGGGTCCGACTTCGTGCACGCCGCACCTTGGAGCACACATCGGAGCGCTCCCAGGTTCGCACCAGCGTTGCGCACCTTTGATGCGCTGCCTTCACTAATTTCCAGAAAAGGCAAAAAAAAACGATATTTTAAAATTTCCGTTCTGAAAGATAGTGAAAAAAACGGAACGCGGGTGCCATCTTGAGCCCTTCCTGATGCGCAGCCCAGGCAAGTTGTGCGCACCAAGGTGCCCACCCTGGCGGAGGTGCGCGCCCGGGGCAAACCGGGCTCCGACTTCGTGCACTGCATGGTGCCCACCAAGGCGCGCAACCCAGCCAAGGTGCCCACCGCAGCGAAGGTGCACGCGAGGTGCGCACCCGAGGTGCACACCCGGGGCAAACCGGGCTCCGACTTCGTGCACGCCGCACCTTGGAGCACACTTCAGAGCGCTCCTTGGTACGCACCAGGGCGCGCAACCCAGCCAAGGTGCTCACCCCGGCGAAGGTGCACGCGAGGTGCGCACCCGGGGCAAACCGGGCTCGGACTTCGTGCACGCCGCACCTTGGAGCACACATCGGAGCGCTCCCGGGTTCGCACCAGCATTGCGCACCTTTGATGCGCTGCCTTCACTAATTTCCAGAAAAGGCAAAAAAAAGAAAAAAATGAGATTTTAAAATTTCCGTTTTGAAAGATAGTGAAAAAAACGGAACGCGGGTGCCATCTTGAGCCCGCCCTGGTGTGCAGCCCAGGCAAGTTGTGCGCACCAAGGCACCCACCCTGGCCAAGGTGGGTCACGGGGTGGGTCCTAGGGTGGGTAACGGGGTGGGTACTAAGGTGCGTGCCAAGGTGGGTCATAGGGTGGGTGCCAAGGTGGGCACCAGGGTGGGTGTGCACCAACCCTAGCCAGGGTAGGTCACGGGGTGGTTGTCGGGGTGGGCGTCAAGGAGCCAAGGTGGGTGGCAAGTAGCCAAGTTGCGTGCCAAGGTGGGTGTCGGGGTGGGTGCCAAGGATCCAAGGTGGGTGCCAAGGAACCAAGGTGGGTGTCTGGGTGGGTGCCGAGGTGGGAGCCAGGGTGGGTCCCAAGGTGAGTGCAAAGGTGGGTGCCAGGGTCAAGGTGAGTGCCAATGTGGGTTCCAAGGTGCCAGGGTCAGGGTGAGTGCCAATGTGGGTTCAAAGGTGCTAAGTTGGGTGCGAGGTTGGGTGCGAGGGTGGGTGGGTGCCAAGGTGTGCTAGGTGGAAGCCCGGGTGGGTCGGCATCCCATGGGTGTCGAGTTGGGTGCCTGATGGGTGCTTCTTGTCAAGTTTTAGTCGTCGGGACTCATTTCGAGCCTTAGAGGTCGTTTCTTGTCCGGTTGCCCTGTCTTCGACCTGGGAACCCAATTTTGGTCCTCGGGTCCCATTTTTTTTTGTCTCGCATCCCACTTTTGGCCTGTGGCCTTTTCGGGGTCGATTCTCGTTTTGGGCATCAGAGCATGTTTCTTCTCCTAAAACCCAATATTTGTTTATTAAGTCTCGGAACACATTTTTGTTCTCGTGGACCCATCATGGGTCTTGGAACGCATTTGTGGTCCTTGGGTCCCATTTTGCATCCCGAAACTTGTGTTTTGGTGCTTGATCCCTATTTTGGGTGCCCACCTTGCACCAAGTGCGCACCCGGGGCAAACCGAGCGCCTTGGTGCACCGGGGCAAGATCGAGCGTGCACCCGAGGCGCCCCGAACATGCACCAAGGTGCACTCGGCCCACATGTGAGCGCAGGTCGTTGCGCCCGAGGTGGTGTGTGGGCACCGCGTTGCAGACGGGACACTGCACGCACACGACGCCCCCTCCAGGTGCACGCACGTAGGCCGGGCCGGGTGCACACCCGACGCCCTAGCAAGGTGCGCGCACCCGGGCAGGGCTCACACTTGGCGAACGGGGCGCACTTCGCGAGGGAGGGTGTGCACCTCGACGGGGGTGGGTGGCCGGGGTGGATTCGCACGTGGGTCGCGGTTTGCTAAGTACACACTGCGACAAGCTCATAACGGGTGCGATCATACCAGCGTTAGTGCACCGGATCCCATCAGAACTCCGCAGTTAAGCGCGCTTGGGCCGGAGTAGTACTGGGATGGGTGACCTCCCGGGAAGTCCCGGTGTTGCACCCTTTTTTAGTTTTTCGCCGGGCGTCGCAATGCTATTTGAATAAACCTTTTGCCCGTTTGCGTTCTCGTCGGGGCCGGGCCGGGCCGGGGTGCGCTGCCCGCACTACCGCGCGCGCGGGGGGCGACACCGAGCGCGCACCCGAGGCGCCCCGAGCACACAGGCCACGGTGCAACCCGGGCGTTGTGCGCGCACCCCGGTGCGCCCGAGGTGCTGCGCGCGCACCCAGGTGAAATCGGTGTGCACCTCGGCCAGTGCGCGCTCGGTCGAGTCGCGCACGTTGGCCAAGGTGCACGGTGATGTTTCTTACTCTAAGGTTCCGCACCAGACGCCCGGGACAGGTGAGCGAAGCTGGGCGGGGCCGGGTGCGCGGCCGGGGCAGGTGCACGCAGCTGGAGAGAGCTTTGGAGCACACTTCGGAGCGCACCAATGATGCGCTCCATTCAAAAGTTTCCTGAAAAGGCAAAAAAAGTTGAGATTATAGAATTTCCCACTTGAGAGATTGTAAAAAAAAAAAATTTAAAATGAAGGAAACGCGGGTGCCAAGGTGTGCGCAGCCCAGCCAAGGTGTGCGCACCAAGGCGCCCACCCTGGCGAAGGTGCACGCAAGGTGCGCACCCGAGGCAAACCGGACAATTAACCCAACTTTCGACTTCGCGCGCACCTTGGAGCGCACTTCGGAGCGCTCCTTGGTGCGCACCAATCTTGGGCACCTCGGAGTGCACCATGGCGCCCACCAAGGTGCGCACCCGGGGCAAACCGAGCTCCGACTTCGTGCGCACCTTGGAGCGCACGAAAGGTGCGCACCATGGCGCCCACCAAGGTGCGCAGCCCAGCCAAGGCGTGCGCATCAAGGTGCGCACCCTGGCGAAGGTGCGCACCCGGGGCAAACCGAGCTCCGACTTCGTGCGCACCTTGGAGCGCACAAAAGGTGCGCAACCCAGCCAAGGTGTGCGCACCCCGGTCAAACCGAGCTCCGAATCGTGCGCACCAGAGGTGCACGCCATCGTGCGCACCTTGGAGCACACTTCGGAGCCCTCCTTGGTGCGCGCCGATGTTGCGCACCTCGGAGCGCACCCGGGGAAAACAATGCAATTAACCCGACTTTCGACTTCGTGGGCACCTCGGAGCGCTCTCGGGTTCGCACCTCGGAGCACACCGAGGTGCGCACCTTTGATGCGCTGCCTTCACCAATTTCCAGAAAAGGCAAGAAAACATTGAGAAGGTGTGCGCACCGAGGTGCCCACCCTGGCGAAGGTGCACGCGAGGTGCGCACCCGGGGCAAACCGGGCTCCGACTTCGTGCACGCCGCACCTTGGAGCACACTTCGGAGCGCTCCTTGGTGCGCACCAGGGCGCGCAACCCAGCCGAGGTGCCCACCCCGGCGAAGGTGCACGCGAGGTGCGCACCCGGGGCAAACCGGGCTCCGACTTCGTGCACGCCATGGTGCCCACCGCGGCGAAGGTGCACGCGAGGTGCGCACCCGGGGCAAACCGGGCTCCGACTTCGTGCACGCCGCACCTTGGAGCACACTTCGGAGCGCTCCTTGGTGCGCACCATGGTGCCCACCAGGGCGCGCAACCCCGCCGAAGGTGCACGCGAGGTGCGCACCCGGGGCAAACCGGGCTCCGACTTCGTGCACGCCGCACCTTGGAGCACACTTCGGAGCGCTCCTTGGTGCGCACCATGGTGCCCACCAGGGCGCGCAACCCCGCCGAAGGTGCACGCGAGGTGCGCACCCGGGGCAAACCGGGCTCCGACTTCGTGCACGCCATGGTGCGCACCGCGGCGAAGGTGCGCACCCGGGGCAAACCGGGCTCCGACTTCGTGCACGCCGCACCTTGGAGCACACTTCGGAGCGCTCCTTGGTGCGCACCAGGGCGCGCAACCCAGCCGAGGTGCCCACCCCGGCGAAGGTGCACGCGAGGTGCGTACCCGGGGCAAACCGGGCTCCGACTTCGTGCACGCCGCACCTTGGAGCACACTTCGGAGCGCTCCTTGGTGCGCACCATGGTGCCCACCAGGCCGCGCAACCCAGCCAAGGTGTGCGCACCAAGGTGCACGCGAGGTGCGCACCCGGGGCAAACCGGGGTCCGACTTCGTGCACGCCGCACCTTGGAGCACACATCGGGGCGCTCCCGGGTTCGCACCGGCGTTGCGCACCGTGGTGGGCACCTCGGAGCACACCAAGGTGGGCAGCGAGGTGCGCACCTTTGATGCGATGCCTTCACTAATTTCCATAAAAGGCAAAAAAAAAACGAGATTTTAAAATTTCCGTTTTGAAAGATAGTGAGAAAAAGGGAATGCTGGTGCCATCTTGAGCCCGCCCTGGTGCGCAGCCCAGCCAAGGTGTGCGCACCAAGGTGCCCACCCTGGCGAAGGTGCGCGCCCGGGCAATTAACCCAACTTCCAACTTCGCGCGCGCCAGGGTGGGAGCGCACCCAACAACCGGGCCTGGGAAGAGCCAATGCGAGAAACCCCACCAAACGCTCTGACAAAAAAAGAGGGGGCGCTCCAGTAACCCCGCTTCGGAGCGCACCCTGGGCAAACCCAGCCAAGGTGCCCACCCCGGCCAAGGTGCAGGCGAGGTGCGCACCCGGGGCAAACCGGGCTCCGACAACGTGCACGCCGCACCTTGGAGCACACTTCGTAGCGCTCCCGGGTGCGCACCTCAGAGCACACCAAGGTGGGCAGCGAGGTGCGCACCTTTGATGCGCTGCCTTCACTAATTTCCAGAAAAGGCAAAAAAAAAAGGAGATTTTAAAATTTCCGTTTTGAAAGATAGTGAAAAAAACGGAACGCGCGTGCCATCTTGAGCCCGCCCTGGTGCGCAGCCCAGGTAAGGTGCCCACCCTGGCAAAGGTGCGCACCCGGGCAATTAACCCTACTTCCGACTTCGTGCGCGCCAGGGTGGCAACCGGGCCTCGGAAGAGCCAATGCGAGAAACCCCACCAAACGCTCCGACAAAAAAAGAGGCGGCGCTCCAATAACCCCGCTTCGGAGCGCAGCCGGGGCAAACCCAGCCAAGGTGCCCACCCCGACGAAGGTGCACGCGAGGTGCGCACCCGGGGCAAACCGGGCTCCGACAACGTGCACGCAGCACCTTGGAGCACACTTCGAAGCACTCCCGGGTGCCCACCGGCGTTGCGCACCGTGGTGGGCAGCGAGGTGCGCACCTTTGATGCGCTGCCTTCACTAATTTCCAGAAAAAGGCAAAAAAAAATGAGATTTTAAAATTTCCGTTTTGAAAGATAGTGAAAAAAAAGGAACGCGGGTGCCATCTTGAGCCCGCCCTGGTGCGCAGCCCAGGCAAGGCATGCGCACCAAG
This sequence comes from Cryptomeria japonica, assembly GCF_030272615.1. Classification (NCBI taxonomy): domain Eukaryota; kingdom Viridiplantae; phylum Streptophyta; class Pinopsida; order Cupressales; family Cupressaceae; genus Cryptomeria; species Cryptomeria japonica. The sequence continues at coordinate 10,619 of NW_026728999.1, read as the reverse complement.
GTGCCCACCCGAGGTGCACACCCGGGGCAAACCGGGCTCCGACTTCGTGCAGGCCGCACCTTGGAGCACACTTCGGAGCGCTCCTTGGTGCGCACCATGGTGCCCACCAGGGCGCGCAACCCAGCCAAGGTCTGCACACCAAGGTGCCCACCCCGGCGAAGGTGCACGCGAGGTGCGCACCCGGGGCAAACCGGGCTCCGACTTCGTGCACGCCATGGTGCCCACCGCGGCGAAGGTGCACGCGAGGTGCGCACCCGGGGCAAACCGGGCTCCGACTTCGTGCACGCCGCACCTTGGAGCACACTTCGGAGCGCTCCTTGGTGCGCACCATGGTGCCCACCAGGGCGCGCAACCCAGCCAAGGTGTGCGCACCAAGGTGCACGCGAGGTGCGCACCCGGGGCAAACCGGGGTCCGACTTCGTGCACGCCGCACCTTGGAGCACACATCGGAGCGCTCCCAGGTTCGCACCAGCGTTGCGCACCTTTGATGCGCTGCCTTCACTAATTTCCAGAAAAGGCAAAAAAAAACGATATTTTAAAATTTCCGTTCTGAAAGATAGTGAAAAAAACGGAACGCGGGTGCCATCTTGAGCCCTTCCTGGTGCGCAGCCCAGGCAAGTTGTGCGCACCAAGGTGCCCACCCTGGCGGAGGTGCGCGCCCGGGGCAAACCGGGCTCCGACTTCGTGCACTGCATGGTGCCCACCAAGGCGCGCAACCCAGCCAAGGTGCCCACCGCAGCGAAGGTGCACGCGAGGTGCACACCCGGGGCAAACCGGGCTCCGACTTCGTGCACGCCGCACCTTGGAGCACACTTCAGAGCGCTCCTTGGTGCGCACCAGGGCGCGCAACCCAGCCGAGGTGCCCACCCCGGCGAAGGTGCACGCGAGGTGCGCACCCGGGGCAAACCGGGCTCCGACTTCGTGCACGCCATGGTGCCCACCGCGGCGAAGGTGCGCACCCGGGGCAAACCGGGCTCCGACTTCGTGCACGCCGCACCTTGGAGCACACTTCGGAGCGCTCCTTGGTGCGCACCATGGTGCCCACCAGGCCGCGCAACCCAGCCAAGGTGTGCGCACCAAGGTGCACGCGAGGTGCGCACCCGGGGCAAACCGGGGTCCGACTTCGTGCACGCCGCACCTTGGAGCACACATCGGGGCGCTCCCGGGTTCGCACCGGCGTTGCGCACCGTGGTGGGCACCTCGGAGCACACCAAGGTGGGCAGCGAGGTGCGCACCTTTGATGCGATGCCTTCACTAATTTCCATAAAAGGCAAAAAAAAAACGAGATTTTAAAATTTCCGTTTTGAAAGATAGTGAGAAAAAGGGAATGCTGGTGCCATCTTGAGCCCGCCCTGGTGCGCAGCCCAGCCAAGGTTTGCGCACCAAGGTGCCCACCCTGGCGAAGGTGCGCGCCCGGGCAATTAACCCAACTTCCAACTTCGCGCGCGCCAGGGTGGGAGCGCACCCAACAACCGGGCCTGGGAAGAGCCAATGCGAGAAACCCCACCAAACTCTCTGACAAAAAAAGAGGGGGCGCTCCAGTAACCCCGCTTCGGAGCGCACCCTGGGCAAACCCAGCCAAGGTGCCCACCCCGGCCAAGGTGCAGGCGAGGTGCGCACCCGGGGCAAACCGGGCTCCGACAACGTGCACGCCGCACCTTGGAGCACACTTCGTAGCGCTCCCGGGTGCGCACCTCAGAGCACACCAAGGTGGGCAGCGAGGTGCGCACCTTTGATGCGCTGCCTTCACTAATTTCCAGAAAAGGCAAAAAAAAAAGGAGATTTTAAAATTTCCGTTTTGAAAGATAGTGAAAAAAACGGAACGCGCGTGCCATCTTGAGCCCGCCCTGGTGCGCAGCCCAGGTAAGGTGCCACCCTGGCAAAGGTGCGCACCCGGGCAATTAACCCTACTTCCGACTTCGTGCGCGCCAGGGTGGCAACCGGGCCTCGGAAGAGCCAATGCGAGAAACCCCACCAAACGCTCCGACAAAAAAAGAGGCGGCGCTCCAATAACCCCGCTTCGGAGCGCAGCCGGGGCAAACCAAGCCAAGGTGCCCACCCCGACGAAGGTGCACGCGAGGTGCGCACCCGGGGCAAACCGGGCTCCGACAACGTGCACGCAGCACCTTGGAGCACACTTCGAAGCACTCCCGGGTGCCCACCGGCGTTGCGCACCGTGGTGGGCAGCGAGGTGCGCACCTTTGATGCGCTGCCTTCACTAATTTCCAGAAAAAGGCAAAAAAAAATGAGATTTTAAAATTTCCGTTTTGAAAGATAGTGAAAAAAAAGGAACGCGGGTGCCATCTTGAGCCCGCCCTGGTGCGCAGCCCAGGCAAGGCATGCGCACCAAGGTGCCCACCCGAGGTGCACACCCGGGGCAAACCGGGCTCCGACTTCGTGCAGGCCGCACCTTGGAGCACACTTCGGAGCGCTCCTTGGTGCGCACCATGGTGCCCACCAGGGCGCACCCGAGGCAAACCGGGCTCCGACTTCGTGCACGCCGCACCTTGGAGCACACATCGGAGCGCTCCCAGGTTCGCACCAGCGTTGCGCACCTTTGATGCGCTGCCTTCACTAATTTCCAGAAAAGGCAAAAAAAAACGATATTTTAAAATTTCCGTTCTGAAAGATAGTGAAAAAAACGGAACGCGGGTGCCATCTTGAGCCCTTCCTGATGCGCAGCCCAGGCAAGTTGTGCGCACCAAGGTGCCCACCCTGGCGGAGGTGCGCGCCCGGGGCAAACCGGGCTCCGACTTCGTGCACTGCATGGTGCCCACCAAGGCGCGCAACCCAGCCAAGGTGCCCACCGCAGCGAAGGTGCACGCGAGGTGCGCACCCGAGGTGCACACCCGGGGCAAACCGGGCTCCGACTTCGTGCACGCCGCACCTTGGAGCACACTTCAGAGCGCTCCTTGGTACGCACCAGGGCGCGCAACCCAGCCAAGGTGCTCACCCCGGCGAAGGTGCACGCGAGGTGCGCACCCGGGGCAAACCGGGCTCGGACTTCGTGCACGCCGCACCTTGGAGCACACATCGGAGCGCTCCCGGGTTCGCACCAGCATTGCGCACCTTTGATGCGCTGCCTTCACTAATTTCCAGAAAAGGCAAAAAAAAGAAAAAAATGAGATTTTAAAATTTCCGTTTTGAAAGATAGTGAAAAAAACGGAACGCGGGTGCCATCTTGAGCCCGCCCTGGTGTGCAGCCCAGGCAAGTTGTGCGCACCAAGGCACCCACCCTGGCCAAGGTGGGTCACGGGGTGGGTCCTAGGGTGGGTAACGGGGTGGGTACTAAGGTGCGTGCCAAGGTGGGTCATAGGGTGGGTGCCAAGGTGGGCACCAGGGTGGGTGTGCACCAACCCTAGCCAGGGTAGGTCACGGGGTGGTTGTCGGGGTGGGCGTCAAGGAGCCAAGGTGGGTGGCAAGTAGCCAAGTTGCGTGCCAAGGTGGGTGTCGGGGTGGGTGCCAAGGATCCAAGGTGGGTGCCAAGGAACCAAGGTGGGTGTCTGGGTGGGTGCCGAGGTGGGAGCCAGGGTGGGTCCCAAGGTGAGTGCAAAGGTGGGTGCCAGGGTCAAGGTGAGTGCCAATGTGGGTTCCAAGGTGCCAGGGTCAGGGTGAGTGCCAATGTGGGTTCAAAGGTGCTAAGTTGGGTGCGAGGTTGGGTGCGAGGGTGGGTGGGTGCCAAGGTGTGCTAGGTGGAAGCCCGGGTGGGTCGGCATCCCATGGGTGTCGAGTTGGGTGCCTGATGGGTGCTTCTTGTCAAGTTTTAGTCGTCGGGACTCATTTCGAGCCTTAGAGGTCGTTTCTTGTCCGGTTGCCCTGTCTTCGACCTGGGAACCCAATTTTGGTCCTCGGGTCCCATTTTTTTTTGTCTCGCATCCCACTTTTGGCCTGTGGCCTTTTCGGGGTCGATTCTCGTTTTGGGCATCAGAGCATGTTTCTTCTCCTAAAACCCAATATTTGTTTATTAAGTCTCGGAACACATTTTTGTTCTCGTGGACCCATCATGGGTCTTGGAACGCATTTGTGGTCCTTGGGTCCCATTTTGCATCCCGAAACTTGTGTTTTGGTGCTTGATCCCTATTTTGGGTGCCCACCTTGCACCAAGTGCGCACCCGGGGCAAACCGAGCGCCTTGGTGCACCGGGGCAAGATCGAGCGTGCACCCGAGGCGCCCCGAACATGCACCAAGGTGCACTCGGCCCACATGTGAGCGCAGGTCGTTGCGCCCGAGGTGGTGTGTGGGCACCGCGTTGCAGACGGGACACTGCACGCACACGACGCCCCCTCCAGGTGCACGCACGTAGGCCGGGCCGGGTGCACACCCGACGCCCTAGCAAGGTGCGCGCACCCGGGCAGGGCTCACACTTGGCGAACGGGGCGCACTTCGCGAGGGAGGGTGTGCACCTCGACGGGGGTGGGTGGCCGGGGTGGATTCGCACGTGGGTCGCGGTTTGCTAAGTACACACTGCGACAAGCTCATAACGGGTGCGATCATACCAGCGTTAGTGCACCGGATCCCATCAGAACTCCGCAGTTAAGCGCGCTTGGGCCGGAGTAGTACTGGGATGGGTGACCTCCCGGGAAGTCCCGGTGTTGCACCCTTTTTTAGTTTTTCGCCGGGCGTCGCAATGCTATTTGAATAAACCTTTTGCCCGTTTGCGTTCTCGTCGGGGCCGGGCCGGGCCGGGGTGCGCTGCCCGCACTACCGCGCGCGCGGGGGCGACACCGAGCGCGCACCCGAGGCGCCCCGAGCACACAGGCCACGGTGCAACCCGGGCGTTGTGCGCGCACCCCGGTGCGCCCGAGGTGCTGCGCGCGCACCCAGGTGAAATCGGTGTGCACCTCGGCCAGTGCGCGCTCGGTCGAGTCGCGCACGTTGGCCAAGGTGCACGGTGATGTTTCTTACTCTAAGGTTCCGCACCAGACGCCCGGGACAGGTGAGCGAAGCTGGGCGGGGCCGGGTGCGCGGCCGGGGCAGGTGCACGCAGCTGGAGAGAGCTTTGGAGCACACTTCGGAGCGCACCAATGATGCGCTCCATTCAAAAGTTTCCTGAAAAGGCAAAAAAAGTTGAGATTATAGAATTTCCCACTTGAGAGATTGTAAAAAAAAAAAATTTAAAATGAAGGAAACGCGGGTGCCAAGGTGTGCGCAGCCCAGCCAAGGTGTGCGCACCAAGGCGCCCACCCTGGCGAAGGTGCACGCAAGGTGCGCACCCGAGGCAAACCGGACAATTAACCCAACTTTCGACTTCGCGCGCACCTTGGAGCGCACTTCGGAGCGCTCCTTGGTGCGCACCAATCTTGGGCACCTCGGAGTGCACCATGGCGCCCACCAAGGTGCGCACCCGGGGCAAACCGAGCTCCGACTTCGTGCGCACCTTGGAGCGCACGAAAGGTGCGCACCATGGCGCCCACCAAGGTGCGCAGCCCAGCCAAGGCGTGCGCATCAAGGTGCGCACCCTGGCGAAGGTGCGCACCCGGGGCAAACCGAGCTCCGACTTCGTGCGCACCTTGGAGCGCACAAAAGGTGCGCAACCCAGCCAAGGTGTGCGCACCCCGGTCAAACCGAGCTCCGAATCGTGCGCACCAGAGGTGCACGCCATCGTGCGCACCTTGGAGCACACTTCGGAGCCCTCCTTGGTGCGCGCCGATGTTGCGCACCTCGGAGCGCACCCGGGGAAAACAATGCAATTAACCCGACTTTCGGACTTCGTGGGCACCTCGGAGCGCTCTCGGGTTCGCACCTCGGAGCACACCGAGGTGCGCACCTTTGATGCGCTGCCTTCACCAATTTCCAGAAAAGGCAAGAAAACATTGAGAAGGTGTGCGCACCGAGGTGCCCACCCTGGCGAAGGTGCACGCGAGGTGCGCACCCGGGGCAAACCGGGCTCCGACTTCGTGCACGCCGCACCTTGGAGCACACTTCGGAGCGCTCCTTGGTGCGCACCAGGGCGCGCAACCCAGCCGAGGTGCCCACCCCGGCGAAGGTGCACGCGAGGTGCGCACCCGGGGCAAACCGGGCTCCGACTTCGTGCACGCCATGGTGCCCACCGCGGCGAAGGTGCACGCGAGGTGCGCACCCGGGGCAAACCGGGCTCCGACTTCGTGCACGCCGCACCTTGGAGCACACTTCGGAGCGCTCCTTGGTGCGCACCATGGTGCCCACCAGGGCGCGCAACCCCGCCGAAGGTGCACGCGAGGTGCGCACCCGGGGCAAACCGGGCTCCGACTTCGTGCACGCCGCACCTTGGAGCACACTTCGGAGCGCTCCTTGGTGCGCACCATGGTGCCCACCAGGGCGCGCAACCCCGCCGAAGGTGCACGCGAGGTGCGCACCCGGGGCAAACCGGGCTCCGACTTCGTGCACGCCATGGTGCGCACCGCGGCGAAGGTGCGCACCCGGGGCAAACCGGGCTCCGACTTCGTGCACGCCGCACCTTGGAGCACACTTCGGAGCGCTCCTTGGTGCGCACCAGGGCGCGCAACCCAGCCGAGGTGCCCACCCCGGCGAAGGTGCACGCGAGGTGCGTACCCGGGGCAAACCGGGCTCCGACTTCGTGCACGCCGCACCTTGGAGCACACTTCGGAGCGCTCCTTGGTGCGCACCATGGTGCCCACCAGGCCGCGCAACCCAGCCAAGGTGTGCGCACCAAGGTGCACGCGAGGTGCGCACCCGGGGCAAACCGGGGTCCGACTTCGTGCACGCCGCACCTTGGAGCACACATCGGGGCGCTCCCGGGTTCGCACCGGCGTTGCGCACCGTGGTGGGCACCTCGGAGCACACCAAGGTGGGCAGCGAGGTGCGCACCTTTGATGCGATGCCTTCACTAATTTCCATAAAAGGCAAAAAAAAAACGAGATTTTAAAATTTCCGTTTTGAAAGATAGTGAGAAAAAGGGAATGCTGGTGCCATCTTGAGCCCGCCCTGGTGCGCAGCCCAGCCAAGGTGTGCGCACCAAGGTGCCCACCCTGGCGAAGGTGCGCGCCCGGGCAATTAACCCAACTTCCAACTTCGCGCGCGCCAGGGTGGGAGCGCACCCAACAACCGGGCCTGGGAAGAGCCAATGCGAGAAACCCCACCAAACGCTCTGACAAAAAAAGAGGGGGCGCTCCAGTAACCCCGCTTCGGAGCGCACCCTGGGCAAACCCAGCCAAGGTGCCCACCCCGGCCAAGGTGCAGGCGAGGTGCGCACCCGGGGCAAACCGGGCTCCGACAACGTGCACGCCGCACCTTGGAGCACACTTCGTAGCGCTCCCGGGTGCGCACCTCAGAGCACACCAAGGTGGGCAGCGAGGTGCGCACCTTTGATGCGCTGCCTTCACTAATTTCCAGAAAAGGCAAAAAAAAAAGGAGATTTTAAAATTTCCGTTTTGAAAGATAGTGAAAAAAACGGAACGCGCGTGCCATCTTGAGCCCGCCCTGGTGCGCAGCCCAGGTAAGGTGCCCACCCTGGCAAAGGTGCGCACCCGGGCAATTAACCCTACTTCCGACTTCGTGCGCGCCAGGGTGGCAACCGGGCCTCGGAAGAGCCAATGCGAGAAACCCCACCAAACGCTCCGACAAAAAAAGAGGCGGCGCTCCAATAACCCCGCTTCGGAGCGCAGCCGGGGCAAACCCAGCCAAGGTGCCCACCCCGACGAAGGTGCACGCGAGGTGCGCACCCGGGGCAAACCGGGCTCCGACAACGTGCACGCAGCACCTTGGAGCACACTTCGAAGCACTCCCGGGTGCCCACCGGCGTTGCGCACCGTGGTGGGCAGCGAGGTGCGCACCTTTGATGCGCTGCCTTCACTAATTTCCAGAAAAAGGCAAAAAAAAATGAGATTTTAAAATTTCCGTTTTGAAAGATAGTGAAAAAAAAGGAACGCGGGTGCCATCTTGAGCCCGCCCTGGTGCGCAGCCCAGGCAAGGCATGCGCACCAAGGTGCCCACCCGAGGTGCACACCCGGGGCAAACCGGGCTCCGACTTCGTGCAGGCCGCACCTTGGAGCACACTTCGGAGCGCTCCTTGGTGCGCACCATGGTGCCCACCAGGGCGCGCAACCCAGCCAAGGTCTGCACACTAAGGTGCCCACCCCGGCGAAGGTGCACGCGAGGTGCGCACCCGGGGCAAACCGGGCTCCGACTTCGTGCACGCCATGGTGCCCACCGCGGCGAAGGTGCACGCGAGGTGCGCACCCGGGGCAAACCGGGCTCCGACTTCGTGCACGCCGCACCTTGGAGCACACTTCGGAGCGCTCCTTGGTGCGCACCATGGTGCCCACCAGGGCGCGCAACCCAGCCAAGGTGTGCGCACCAAGGTGCACGCGAGGTGCGCACCCGGGGCAAACCGGGGTCCGACTTCGTGCACGCCGCACCTTGGAGCACACATCGGAGCGCTCCCAGGTTCGCACCAGCGTTGCGCACCTTTGATGCGCTGCCTTCACTAATTTCCAGAAAAGGCAAAAAAAAACGATATTTTAAAATTTCCGTTCTGAAAGATAGTGAAAAAAACGGAACGCGGGTGCCATCTTGAGCCCTTCCTGGTGCGCAGCCCAGGCAAGTTGTGCGCACCAAGGTGCCCACCCTGGCGGAGGTGCGCGCCCGGGGCAAACCGGGCTCCGACTTCGTGCACTGCATGGTGCCCACCAAGGCGCGCAACCCAGCCAAGGTGCCCACCGCAGCGAAGGTGCACGCGAGGTGCACACCCGGGGCAAACCGGGCTCCGACTTCGTGCACGCCGCACCTTGGAGCACACTTCAGAGCGCTCCTTGGTGCGCACCAGGGCGCGCAACCCAGCCGAGGTGCCCACCCCGGCGAAGGTGCACGCGAGGTGCGCACCCGGGGCAAACCGGGCTCCGACTTCGTGCACGCCATGGTGCCCACCGCGGCGAAGGTGCGCACCCGGGGCAAACCGGGCTCCGACTTCGTGCACGCCGCACCTTGGAGCACACTTCGGAGCGCTCCTTGGTGCGCACCATGGTGCCCACCAGGCCGCGCAACCCAGCCAAGGTGTGCGCACCAAGGTGCACGCGAGGTGCGCACCCGGGGCAAACCGGGGTCCGACTTCGTGCACGCCGCACCTTGGAGCACACATCGGGGCGCTCCCGGGTTCGCACCGGCGTTGCGCACCGTGGTGGGCACCTCGGAGCACACCAAGGTGGGCAGCGAGGTGCGCACCTTTGATGCGATGCCTTCACTAATTTCCATAAAAGGCAAAAAAAAAACGAGATTTTAAAATTTCCGTTTTGAAAGATAGTGAGAAAAAGGGAATGCTGGTGCCATCTTGAGCCCGCCCTGGTGCGCAGCCCAGCCAAGGTTTGCGCACCAAGGTGCCCACCCTGGCGAAGGTGCGCGCCCGGGCAATTAACCCAACTTCCAACTTCGCGCGCGCCAGGGTGGGAGCGCACCCAACAACCGGGCCTGGGAAGAGCCAATGCGAGAAACCCCACCAAACTCTCTGACAAAAAAAGAGGGGGCGCTCCAGTAACCCCGCTTCGGAGCGCACCCTGGGCAAACCCAGCCAAGGTGCCCACCCCGGCCAAGGTGCAGGCGAGGTGCGCACCCGGGGCAAACCGGGCTCCGACAACGTGCACGCCGCACCTTGGAGCACACTTCGTAGCGCTCCCGGGTGCGCACCTCAGAGCACACCAAGGTGGGCAGCGAGGTGCGCACCTTTGATGCGCTGCCTTCACTAATTTCCAGAAAAGGCAAAAAAAAAAGGAGATTTTAAAATTTCCGTTTTGAAAGATAGTGAAAAAAACGGAACGCGCGTGCCATCTTGAGCCCGCCCTGGTGCGCAGCCCAGGTAAGGTGCCACCCTGGCAAAGGTGCGCACCCGGGCAATTAACCCTACTTCCGACTTCGTGCGCGCCAGGGTGGCAACCGGGCCTCGGAAGAGCCAATGCGAGAAACCCCACCAAACGCTCCGACAAAAAAAGAGGCGGCGCTCCAATAACCCCGCTTCGGAGCGCAGCCGGGGCAAACCAAGCCAAGGTGCCCACCCCGACGAAGGTGCACGCGAGGTGCGCACCCGGGGCAAACCGGGCTCCGACAACGTGCACGCAGCACCTTGGAGCACACTTCGAAGCACTCCCGGGTGCCCACCGGCGTTGCGCACCGTGGTGGGCAGCGAGGTGCGCACCTTTGATGCGCTGCCTTCACTAATTTCCAGAAAAAGGCAAAAAAAAATGAGATTTTAAAATTTCCGTTTTGAAAGATAGTGAAAAAAAAGGAACGCGGGTGCCATCTTGAGCCCGCCCTGGTGCGCAGCCCAGGCAAGGCATGCGCACCAAGGTGCCCACCCGAGGTGCACACCCGGGGCAAACCGGGCTCCGACTTCGTGCAGGCCGCACCTTGGAGCACACTTCGGAGCGCTCCTTGGTGCGCACCATGGTGCCCACCAGGGCGCACCCGAGGCAAACCGGGCTCCGACTTCGTGCACGCCGCACCTTGGAGCACACATCGGAGCGCTCCCAGGTTCGCACCAGCGTTGCGCACCTTTGATGCGCTGCCTTCACTAATTTCCAGAAAAGGCAAAAAAAAACGATATTTTAAAATTTCCGTTCTGAAAGATAGTGAAAAAAACGGAACGCGGGTGCCATCTTGAGCCCTTCCTGATGCGCAGCCCAGGCAAGTTG
>NW_026728998.1:300000-312417 GCF_030272615.1 Cryptomeria japonica | reverse complement strand
GTGCGCACCTTGCGACGCACAGTCCCAACATTCGCCTTCCTGCACATGGCAGGTCATCGGACCCAAATTCCGACCTCGCGAGTATGCCTACATATCGAATCGGTCATCGGACACAACTTCCGACTTCATCCATACCGTAGGGTCTTTGAGGTTGGCGCGGTGCGCTCAACCCGGGGAGTCGACCCAACGAAGCATACACCTCCCCTATATAAGCTATTTGTCCGATTCCCACACCTGTGTAGTTTGCACCTCCGATCAGGACATCGACCCCAACTTCCGAACTCGCCTGCAACGACCGAACCAGCGCCTTGGTGCGCACCTTGCAACGCACAGTGCCAACATTCGCCTTCCTGCACATGGCAGGTCATCGGACCCAAATTCCGACCTCGCGAGTATGCCTACATATCGAATCGGTCATCGGACCCAACTTCCGACTTCATCCATACCGTAGGGTCTTTGAGGTTGGCGCGGTGCGCTCAACCCGGGGAGTCGACCCAACGAAGCATACACCTCCCCTATATAAGCTATTTGTCCGATTCCCACACCTGTGTAGCTTGCACCTCCGATCAGGACATCGACCCCAACTTCCGAACTCGACTAAAAAGACCGCACCAGCACCTTGGTGTGCACCTTGCAACGCACAGTGCCAACATTCGCCTTCCTGCACATGGCAGGTCATCGGACCCAAATTCCGACCTCATGAGCATACCTACTAATCGAATCGGTCATCGGACCCAACTTCCGACTTCATCCATACCGTAGGGTCTTTGAGGTTGGCGCGGTGCGCTCAACCTGGGGAGTCGACCCATCGAAGCATACACCTCCCCTATATAAGCTATTTGTCCGATTCCGACACCTGTGTAGTTTGCACCTCCGCTCAGGACATCGACCCCAACTTCCGAACTCGCCTGCAACGACCGAACCAGCGCCTTGGTGCGCACCAAAAGTGCGCACTTTTGGAGGGCACTTTTGTGCGCTCCAAAGGTGCGCACTTTTGGAGGGCACTTTTGTGCGCTCCAAAGGTGCGCACTTTTGGAGGGCACTTTTTGGAGGGCACTTTTGTGCGCTCCAAAGGTGCGCACTTTTGGAGGGCACTTTTTGGAGGGCACTTTTCTGCGCTCCAAAGGTGCGCACTTTTGGAGGGCACTTTTTGGAGGGCACTTTTCTGCGCTCCAAAGGTGCGCACTTTTGGAGGGCACTTTTTGGAGGGCACTTTTCTGCGCTCCAAAGGTGCGCACTTTTGGAGGGCACTTTTTGGAGGGCACTTTTCTGCGCTCCAAAGGTGCGCACTTTTGGAGGGCACTTTTGTGCACTCCAAAGGTGCACACTTTTGGAGGGCACTTTTTGGAGGGCACTTTTCTGCACTCCAAAGGTGCGCACTTTTGGAGGGCACTTTTTGGAGGGCACTTTTGTGCGCTCCAAAGGTGCGCACTTTTGGAGGGCACTTTTTGGAGGGCACTTTTGTGCGCTCCAAAGGTGCGCACTTTTGGAGGGCACTTTTGTGCACTCCAAAGGTGCGCACTTTTGGAGGGCACTTTTCCTGCGCTCCAAAGGTGCACACCTAGGTGAGCACCTTCGACCACACCTTGTAGCACACCAAACTCTGACTTTCGACTTCATCCGCAATGCAGGGTCTTTGAGGTTGGCGCAATGCGCACAACCAGGGGAGTCGACCCATCAAACCCAACACCTCCCCTATATAAGCTATTTGTCTGATTCTCATACATGCGTAGCCTGCAGGAGCAATTAGGACATCGACCCCAACTTTCGGCTTCTAAACGAAAACAAGGTCTTTGAGGTTGGTGTAATGCGAACAACTAGGGGAGTCAACCCATCAAACCCAACACCTCCCCTATATAAGCTATTTGTCTGATTCTCATACATGTGTAGTCTACAGGAGCAATTAGGACATCGACCCCAACTTTTGACTTCTTAACGAAAACAAGGTCTTTGAGGTTGACGTAATGCGCACAACCAGGGGAGTCGACCCATCAAACCCAACACCTCCCCTATATAAGCTATTTGTCCGATTCTCATACATGTGTAGCCTACAGGAGCCATTAGGACATTGACCCCAACTTTTGACTTCTTAACGAAAACAAGGTCTTTGAGGTTGGCGTAATGCGCACAACCAAGGGAGTTGACCCATCAAACCCAACACCTCCCCTATATAAGCTATTTGTCTGATTCTCATACATGTGTAGCCTGCAACAACGATTAGGACATCCACCCCAACTTCTGAATTCGTCTGCGTTGACCGCACCAAAGGTGCACGCCTTGGTGCTCACCAAAATCCGACTTCCGACTTCTTCTGCTATGCGGGGTCTTTGAGGTTGGCGCAGTGCGCACAACCAGGGGAGTCAACCCACCGAATGCAACACCTCCCCTATATAAGCTATTTGTCTGATTCTCATACATGCGTAGACTGCAGCAATGATTAGGACATCCACCCCAACTTTTGACTTCTTAAACAAGACAGGGTCTTTGAAGTTGGTGCAGTGCACACAACCAGGGGAGTCGACCCATCAAACGCAACACCTCCCCTATATAAAGCTATTTGTCCGATTCTCATACGTGTAGTCTGCAGCAGCGATTAGGACATCGACCCCAACTTCCGAATTCGTTTGCATTGACCGCACCAAAGGTGCACGCCTTGGTGTGCACCTTGGAGTGCACTTTGGTGCTCACCTCGGTGCACACTTTGGTGTGCACCTCGGTGTGCACCAAAGGTGCGCACCTTGGAGCGCACCAAAGGTGTACACTTTGGAGCGCACCACATAGGGTCTTTGAGAGGTTGGCGCAGTGCGCACACCAAGGTGGGTGTTGAGGTGCGTGCCGAGGTGGGTGGGTGCTAGGGTGCGCTCCATGGTGGGTGCCAGGGTGGGTGCGTGCTAGGGTGGATTCCAAAGAGGGTCATAGGGTGGGTGCCAAGGTGGGTTGGTGATATAGTGGGTTCAAAGGTGGGTACTAGGGTGGGTTCCAAGGTGGGTCACAAGTTGGGTGCCAGGATGCGTGGGTGTTAGGTTGGGTGCCAAGGTGGGCTCCTGCGTGGGTGGGTGCTAGGGTGGGTTTCAAGGTGGACGCGAGGGCGGGTGCCAAGGTGGGTAACAAGTTGGGTGTTAGGATGGGTGAGTGCTAGAGTGGGTGCCAAGGTGGGTGGGTGCTAAGGTGGATGCCAAGGTGGTTCACAGGGTGGGTGGGTTCTAGGGTGAGTTCCAAGGTGGGTCACAGGTTTAGTGCTAGGGTGCGTGTCAAGGCGGGTGTCGAGGTGCCTGGGTGCTAGGGTGTGGATGCCAATGTGGGTCATAGGGTGGGTACTAGGGTGGGCTGCAATGTGGGTGCCAAGGTGGGTAACATGCTCGGTTGGTTCTAAATTGGGTGTCAGGGTGGGTGTGCACCCACCTTGCCCGAGGTGGGTGCCAAGGTGCCAGTGTGGGTGGGTGCTAAGGTGGATGCCAAGGTGGGTGAGAAGGTGGGTGATAGGTTGAGTGGTAGGATGGGTGGGTGCCAAGATGGGTCACAGGGTGGGTGCAAGGGTGGGTAGGTGCTAGGGTTGGTGTCAGGGTGGGTGGGTGCTAGGTTGGGTTCCAAGGTGGGTGCGAGGGTGAGTGTCAAGGTGGGTCACAGGTTAGGTGCTAGGATGGGTGAGTGCTAGGGTGCAAAGGTGCCAGGGTGGGTGCTAGGATGGGTCGATGCTAGGGTGAGTGGCAAGGTGGGTCCACAAGTGTCAAGGTGGGTGCCGAGGTGGGTGCCAACTTGGGTTCCAAGGTGGGTGCCAAGTGGGCGACTGCTATGGTGGATGCCAAGGTGGGTCACGGGGTGGGTGCCAAGTTGCTAGGTTGTGTTCCAAGGTGGGTGCCAACGTGGCTGCTAGGGTGCGTGGGTTAAAGGGTGTGTCACAACGTGGGTGCCAGGATGGGTGCGCACCCACACTGGCCAAGACGGGTGCAAGGTTGGGTTCCAAGCCCGGTCACAGGCTGGGTGCTAGGATGGGTGGGTGCCAAGGTGGGCACCAGGGTGGGTGCACCCACCCTGGCCAAGGTGGGTCACGGGGTGGGTCCTAGGGTGGGTAACAGGGTGGGTACTAAGGTGCGTGCCAAGGTGGGTCATGGGGTGGGTGCCAAGGTGGGCACCAGGGTGGGTGTGCACCAACCCTAGCCAGGGTAGGTCACGGGGTGGTTGTCGGGGTGGGCGTCAAGGAGCCAAGGTGGGTGGCAAGTAGCCAAGTTGCGTGCCAAGGTGGGTGTCGGGGTGGGTGCCAAGGATCCAAGGTGGGTGCCAAGGAACCAAGGTGGGTGTCTGGGTGGGTGCCGAGGTGGGAGCCAGGGTGGGTCCCAAGGTGAGTGCAAAGGTGGGTGCCAGGGTCAAGGTGAGTGCCAATGTGGGTTCCAAGGTGCCAGGGTCAGGGTGAGTGCCAATGTGGGTTCAAAGGTGCTAAGTTGGGTGCGAGGTTGGGTGCGAGGGTGGGTGGGTGCCAAGGTGTGCTAGGTGGAAGCCCGGGTGGGTCGGCATCCCATGGGTGTCGAGTTGGGTGCCTGATGGGTGCTTCTTGTCAAGTTTTAGTCGTCGGGACTCATTTCGAGCCTTAGAGGTCGTTTCTTGTCCGGTTGCCCTGTCTTCGACCTGGGAACCCAATTTTGGTCCTCGGGTCCCATTTTTTTTTGTCTCGCATCCCACTTTTGGCCTGTGGCCTTTTCGGGGTCGATTCTCGTTTTGGGCATCAGAGCATGTTTCTTCTCCTAAAACCCAATATTTGTTTATTAAGTCTCGGAACACATTTTTGTTCTCGTGGACCCATCATGGGTCTTGGAACGCATTTGTGGTCCTTGGGTCCCATTTTGCATCCCGAAACTTGTGTTTTGGTGCTTGATCCCTATTTTGGGTGCCCACCTTGCACCAAGTGCGCACCCGGGGCAAACCGAGCGCCTTGGTGCACCGGGGCAAGATCGAGCGTGCACCCGAGGCGCCCCGAACATGCACCAAGGTGCACTCGGCCCACATGTGAGCGCAGGTCGTTGCGCCCGAGGTGGTGTGTGGGCACCGCGTTGCAGACGGGACACTGCACGCACACGACGCCCCGTCCAGGTGCACGCACGTAGGCCGGGCCGGGTGCACACCCGACGCCCTAGCAAGGTGCGCGCACCCGGGCAGGGCTCACACTTGGCGAACGGGGCGCACTTCGCGAGGGAGGGTGTGCACCTCGACGGGGGTGGGTGGCCGGGGTGGATTCGCACGTGGGTCGCGGTTTGCTAAGTACACACTGCGACAAGCTCATAACGGGTGCGATCATACCAGCGTTAGTGCACCGGATCCCATCAGAACTCCGCAGTTAAGCGCGCTTGGGCCGGAGTAGTACTAGGATGGGTGACCTCCCGGGAAGTCCCGGTGTTGCACCCTTTCTTAGTTTTTCGCCGGGCGTCGCAATGCTATTTGAATAAACCTTTTGCCCGTTTGCGTTCTCGTCGGGGCCGGGCCGGGCCGGGGTGCGCTGCCCGCACTACCGCGCGCGCGGGGGCGACACCGAGCGCGCACCCGAGGCGCCCCGAGCACACAGGCCACGGTGCAACCCGGGCGTTGTGCGCGCACCCCGGTGCGCCCGAGGTGCTGCGCGCGCACCCAGGTGAAATC
Organism: Cryptomeria japonica; assembly: GCF_030272615.1. NCBI lineage: Eukaryota > Viridiplantae > Streptophyta > Pinopsida > Cupressales > Cupressaceae > Cryptomeria > Cryptomeria japonica. The sequence continues at coordinate 306,789 of NW_026728998.1, read as the reverse complement.
GGTGTGCACCTCGGCCAGTGCGCGCTCGGTCGAGTCGCGCACGTTGGCCAAGGTGCACGGTGATGTTTCTTACTCTAAGGTTCCGCACCAGACGCCCGGGACAGGTGAGCGAAGCTGGGCGGGGCCGGGTGCGCGGCCGGGGCAGGTGCACGCAGCTGGAGAGAGCTTTGGAGCACACCAGAGGTGCGCACCTTGGAGCACACTTCGGAGCGCACCAATGATGCGCTCCATTCAAAAGTTTCCTGAAAAGGCAAAAAAAGTTGAGATTATAGAATTTCCCACTTGAGAGATTGTAAAAAAAAAAAATTTAAAATGAAGGAAACGCGGGTGCCAAGGTGTGCGCGCCCGGGTGCGCAGCCCAGCCAAGGTGTGCGCACCAAGGCGCCCACCCTGGCGAAGGTGCACGCAAGGTGCGCACCCGAGGCAAACCGGACAATTAACCCAACTTTCGACTTCGCGCGCACCTGCGCACCTTGGAGCGCACTTCGGAGCGCTCCTTGGTGCGCACCAATCTTGGGCACCTCGGAGTGCACCATGGCGCCCACCAAGGTGCGCACCCGGGGCAAACCGAGCTCCGACTTCGTGCGCACCTTGGAGCGCACGAAAGGTGAGCACCATGGCGCCCACCAAGGTGCGCAGCCCAGCCAAGGCGTGCGCATCAAGGTGCGCACCCTGGCGAAGGTGCGCACCCGGGGCAAACCGAGCTCCGACTTCGTGCGCACCTTGGAGCGCACAAAGGGTGCGCAACCCAGCCAAGGTGTGCGCACCCCGGGCAAACCGAGCTCCGAATCGTGCGCACCTTGGAGCACACTTCGGAGCCCTCCTTGGTGCGCACCGATGTTGCGCACCTCGGAGCGCACCCGGGGAAAACAATGCAATTAACCCGACTTTCGACTTCGTGGGCACCTCAGAGCGCTCTCGGGTTCGCACCTCGGAGCACACCGAGGTGCGCACCTTTGATGCGCTGCCTTCACCAATTTCCAGAAAAGGCAAGAAAACATTGAGAAGGTGTGCGCACCGAGGTGCCCACCCTGGCGAAGGTGCACGCGAGGTGCGCACCCGGGGCAAACCGGGCTCCGACTTCGTGCACGCCATGCTGCGCACCTTGGAGGGCCATGGTGCGCACCTTGGAGCACACTTCGGAGCGCTCAATGGTGCCCAACCCAGCCAAGGTGCCCACCGCGGCGAAGGTGCACGCGAGGTGCGCACCCGGGGCAAACCGGGCTCCGACTTCGTGCACGCCGCACCTTGGAGCACACTTCGGAGCGCTCCTTGGTGCGCACCAGGGCGCGCAACCCAGCCGAGGTGCCCACCCCGGCGAAGGTGCACGCGGGGTGCGCACCCGAGGCAAACCGGGCTCCGACTTCGTGCACGCCATGGTGCCCACCGCGGCGAAGGTGCACGCGAGGTGCGCACCCGGGGCAAACCGGGCTCCGACTTCGTGCACGCCGCACCTTGGAGCACACTTCGGAGCGCTCCTTGGTGCGCACCAGGGCGCGCAACCCAGCCGAGGTGCCCACCCCGGCGAAGGTGCACGCGAGGTGCGCACCCGGGGCAAACCGGGCTCCGACTTCGTGCACGCCATGGTGCCCACCGCGGCGAAGGTGCACGCGAGGTGCGCACCCGGGGCAAACCGGGCTCCGACTTCGTGCACGCCGCACCTTGGAGCACACTTCGGAGCGCTCCTTGGTGCGCACCATGGTGCCCACCAGGGCGCGCAACCCCGCCGAAGGTGCACGCGAGGTGCGCACCCGGGGCAAACCGGGCTCCGACTTCGTGCACGCCGCACCTTGGAGCACACTTCGGAGCGCTCCTTGGTGCGCACCAGGGCGCGCAACCCCGCCGAAGGTGCACGCGAGGTGCGCACCCGGGGCAAACCGGGCTCCGACTTCGTGCACGCCATGGTGCGCACCAGGGTGCCCACCGCGGCGAAGGTGCGCACCCGGGGCAAACCGGGCTCCGACTTCGTGCACGCCGCACCTTGGAGCACACTTCGGAGCGCTCCTTGGTGCGCACCAGGGCGCGCAACCCAGCCGAGGTGCCCACCCCGGCGAAGGTGCACGCGAGGTGCGCACCCGGGGCAAACCGGGCTCCGACTTCGTGCACGCCATGGTGCCCACCGCGGCGAAGGTGCGCACCCGGGGCAAACCGGGCTAGGACTTCGTGCACGCCGCACCTTGGAGCACACTTCGGAGCGCTCCTTGGTGCGCACCATGGTGCCCACCAGGCCGCGCAACCCAGCCAAGGTGTGCGCACCAAGGTGCACGCGAGGTGCGCACCCGGGGCAAACCGGGGTCCGGCTTCGTGCACGCCGCACCTTGGAGCACACATCGGGGCGCTCCCGGGTTCGCACCGGCGTTGCGCACCGTGGTGGGCACCTCGGAGCGCACCGTGGTGGGCACCTCGGAGCACACCAAGGTGGGCAGCGAGGTGCGCACCTTTGATGCGATGCCTTCACTAATTTCCATAAAAGGCAAAAGAAAACGAGATTTTAAAATTTCCGTTTTGAAAGATAGTGAGAAAAAGGGAATGCTGGTGCCATCTTGAGCCCGCCCTGGTGCGCAGCCCAGCCAAGGTGTGCGCACCAAGGTGCCCACCCTGGCGAAGGTGCGCGCCCGGGCAATTAACCCAACTTCCAACTTCGCGCGCGCCAGGGTGGGAGCGCACCCAACAACCGGGCCTGGGAAGAGCCAATGCGAGAAACCCCACCAAACGCTCTGACAAAAAAAGAGGGGGCGCTCCAGTAACCCCGCTTCGGAGCGCACCCTGGGCAAACCCAGCCAGGGTGCCCACCCCGGCCAAGGTGCAGGCGAGGTGCGCACCCGGGGCAAACCGGGCTCCGACAACGTGCACGCCGCACCTTGGAGCACACTTCGTAGCGCTCCCGGGTGCGCACCTCAGAGCACACCAAGGTGGGCAGCGAGGTGCGCACCTTTGATGCGCTGCCTTCACTAATTTCCAGAAAAGGCAAAAAAAAGAGGAGATTTTAAAATTTCCGTTTTGAAAGATAGTGAAAAAAACGGAACGCGGGTGCCATCTTGAGCCCGCCCGGGTGCACAGCCCAGGTAAGGTGCCCACCCTGGCAAAGGTGCGCACCCGGGCAATTAACCCTACTTCCGACTTCGTGCGCGCCAGGGTGGCAACCGGGCCTGGGAAGAGCCAATGCGAGAAACCCCACCAAACGCTCCGACAAAAAAAGAGGCGGCGCTCCAATAACCCCGCTTCGGAGCGCAGCCGGGGCAAACCCAGCCAAGGTGCCCACCCCGACGAAGGTGCACGCGAGGTGCGCACCCGGGGCAAACCGGGCTCCGACAACGTGCACGCAGCACCTTGGAGCACACTTCGAAGCACTCCCGGGTGCCCACCGGCGTTGCGCACCGTGGTGGGCAGCGAGGTGCGCACCTTTGATGCGCTGCCTTCACTAATTTCCAGAAAAGGCAAATAAAAATGAGATTTTAAAATTTCCGTTTTGAAAGATAGTGAAAAAAACGGAACGCGGGTGCCATCTTGAGCCCGCCCTGGTGCGCAGCCCAGGCAAGGCATGCGCACCAAGGTGCCCACCCGCGGTGCACACCCGGGGCAAACCGGGCTCCGACTTCGTGCAGGCCGCACCTTGGAGCACACTTCGGAGCGCTCCTTGGTGCGCACCATGGTGCCCACCAGGGCGCACCCGGGGCAAACCGGGCTCCGACTTCGTGCACGCCGCACCTTGGAGCACACATCGGAGCGCTCCCAGGTTCGCACCAGCGTTGCGCACCTTTGATGCGCTGCCTTCACTAATTTCCAGAAAAGGCAAAAAAAAACGATATTTTAAAATTTCCGTTCTGAAAGATAGTGAAAAAAACGGAACGCGGGTGCCATCTTGAGCCCTTCCTGGTGCGCAGCCCAGGCAAGTTGTGCGCACCAAGGTGCCCACCCTGGCGGAGGTGCGCGCCCGGGGCAAACCGGGCTCCGACTTCGTGCACTGCATGGTGCCCACCAAGGCGCGCAACCCAGCCAAGGTGCCCACCGCAGCGAAGGTGCACGCGAGGTGCGCACCCGAGGTGCACACCCGGGGCAAACCGAGCTCCGACTTCGTGCACGCCGCACCTTGGAGCACACTTCAGAGCGCTCCTTGGTGCGCACCAGGGCGCGCAACCCAGCCAAGGTGCTCACCCCGGCGAAGGTGCACGCGAGGTGCGCACCCGGGGCAAGCCGGGCTCGGACTTCGTGCACGCCGCACCTTGGAGCACACATCGGAGCGCTCCCGGGTTCGCACCAGCATTGCGCACCTTTGATGCGCTGCCTTCACTAATTTCCAGAAAAGGCAAAAAAAAAAAAAAAACGAGATTTTAAAATTTCCGTTTTGAAAGATAGTGAAAAAAACGGAACGCGGGTGCCATCTTGAGCCCGCCCTGGTGTGCAGCCCAGGCAAGTTGTGCGCACCAAGGCACCCACCCTGGCCAAGGTGGGTCACGGGGTGGGTCCTAGGGTGGGTAACGGGGTGGGTACTAAGGTGCGTGCCAAGGTGGGTCATGGGGTGGGTGCCAAGGTGGGCACCAGGGTGGGTGTGCACCAACCCTAGCCAGGGTAGGTCACGGGGTGGTTGTCGGGGTGGGCGTCAAGGAGCCAAGGTGGGTGGCAAGTAGCCAAGTTGCGTGCCAAGGTGGGTGTCGGGGTGGGTGCCAAGGATCCAAGGTGGGTGCCAAGGAACCAAGGTGGGTGTCTGGGTGGGTGCCGAGGTGGGAGCCAGGGTGGGTCCCAAGGTGAGTGCAAAGGTGGGTGCCAGGGTCAAGGTGAGTGCCAATGTGGGTTCCAAGGTGCCAGGGTCAGGGTGAGTGCCAATGTGGGTTCAAAGGTGCTAAGTTGGGTGCGAGGTTGGGTGCGAGGGTGGGTGGGTGCCAAGGTGTGCTAGGTGGAAGCCCGGGTGGGTCGGCATCCCATGGGTGTCGAGTTGGGTGCCTGATGGGTGCTTCTTGTCAAGTTTTAGTCGTCGGGACTCATTTCGAGCCTTAGAGGTCGTTTCTTGTCCGGTTGCCCTGTCTTCGACCTGGGAACCCAATTTTGGTCCTCGGGTCCCATTTTTTTTTGTCTCGCATCCCACTTTTGGCCTGTGGCCTTTTCGGGGTCGATTCTCGTTTTGGGCATCAGAGCATGTTTCTTCTCCTAAAACCCAATATTTGTTTATTAAGTCTCGGAACACATTTTTGTTCTCGTGGACCCATCATGGGTCTTGGAACGCATTTGTGGTCCTTGGGTCCCATTTTGCATCCCGAAACTTGTGTTTTGGTGCTTGATCCCTATTTTGGGTGCCCACCTTGCACCAAGTGCGCACCCGGGGCAAACCGAGCGCCTTGGTGCACCGGGGCAAGATCGAGCGTGCACCCGAGGCGCCCCGAACATGCACCAAGGTGCACTCGGCCCACATGTGAGCGCAGGTCGTTGCGCCCGAGGTGGTGTGTGGGCACCGCGTTGCAGACGGGACACTGCACGCACACGACGCCCCGTCCAGGTGCACGCACGTAGGCCGGGCCGGGTGCACACCCGACGCCCTAGCAAGGTGCGCGCACCCGGGCAGGGCTCACACTTGGCGAACGGGGCGCACTTCGCGAGGGAGGGTGTGCACCTCGACGGGGGTGGGTGGCCGGGGTGGATTCGCACGTGGGTCGCGGTTTGCTAAGTACACACTGCGACAAGCTCATAACGGGTGCGATCATACCAGCGTTAGTGCACCGGATCCCATCAGAACTCCGCAGTTAAGCGCGCTTGGGCCGGAGTAGTACTGGGATGGGTGACCTCCCGGGAAGTCCCGGTGTTGCACCCTTTTTTAGTTTTTCGCCGGGCGTCGCAATGCTATTTGAATAAACCTTTTGCCCGTTTGCGTTCTCGTCGGGGCCGGGCCGGGCCGGGGTGCGCTGCCCGCACTACCGCGCGCGCGGGGGCGACACCGAGCGCGCACCTGAGGCGCCCCGAGCACACAGGCCACGGTGCAACCCGGGCGTTGTGCGCGCACCCCGGTGCGCCCGAGGTGCTGCGCGCGCACCCAGGTGAAATCGGTGTGCACCTCGGCCAGTGCGCGCTCGGTCGAGTCGCGCACGTTGGCCAAGGTGCACGGTGATGTTTCTTACTCTAAGGTTCCGCACCAGACGCCCGGGACAGGTGAGCGAAGCTGGGCGGGGCCGGGTGCGCGGCCGGGGCAGGTGCACGCAGCTGGAGAGAGCTTTGGAGCACACCAGAGGTGCGCACCTTGGAGCACACTTCGGAGCGCACCAATGATGCGCTCCATTCAAAAGTTTCCTGAAAAGGCAAAAAAAGTTGAGATTATAGAATTTCCCACTTGAGAGATTGTAAAAAAAAAAAATTTAAAATGAAGGAAACGCGGGTGCCAAGGTGTGCGCGCCCGGGTGCGCAGCCCAGCCAAGGTGTGCGCACCAAGGCGCCCACCCTGGCGAAGGTGCACGCAAGGTGCGCACCCGAGGCAAACCGGACAATTAACCCAACTTTCGACTTCGCGCGCACCTGCGCACCTTGGAGCGCACTTCGGAGCGCTCCTTGGTGCGCACCAATCTTGGGCACCTCGGAGTGCACCATGGCGCCCACCAAGGTGCGCACCCGGGGCAAACCGAGCTCCGACTTCGTGCGCACCTTGGAGCGCACGAAAGGTGCGCACCATGGCGCCCACCAAGGTGCGCAGCCCAGCCAAGGCGTGCGCATCAAGGTGCGCACCCTGGCGAAGGTGCGCACCCGGGGCAAACCGAGCTCCGACTTCGTGCGCACCTTGGAGCGCACAAAGGGTGCGCAACCCAGCCA
>NW_026728998.1:270000-290000 GCF_030272615.1 Cryptomeria japonica | reverse complement strand
AAGAGTCGCGATGCTCCGCAACCTACGTGCAAAGCGGTCGCACACCGGGTAAGGGAGTGAGAGCCCCAAACATAGCTGGGCGAGGCGCTCACTCCGCTCTTTAATATCTCGTTAATACCGCCAAGGAAATGGCACAAGCACACACACACAAGCATCCTCGGAAGAGGACAGTTCGAGTGACAGGTCAAATCCAAGAGTTCCGAAGACTACCTCCAGGAACAATCGGGAACAAGACCGATTACAAGTCGTCAAGTCTGTTACTGGGCGAACACGAGATGCGCACAGGAAATCGATCAGCCCTCACAATGGCCCAAGGCCAGAGATCGGACTGCTACGATTTACCCCAACAATCATCGTGCCACTCTTCGCAGAGAGGTGATAGACGCCAACGAGCCCGCGCATAGCAATCGAGGTGTAAAAAGGGCGTTGAAGGCAGGAAGCCTGGACGAAAGAGGCTACGAGGTCACCTCGAAGCGGTCTAAGAATCGGGCGCACTTGGGGCGACTACCAGTGCCAACCCCTTATCCCGCGGTGCGTCCGACACACAGAAATTTCCAAGGCGGCCAAGGAGCCTCCCCGCATAGCAATCGGGGTGTGAGGTTACGGATGCAGCATTGATAGCAATCGAGGTGGGAGGCGAAGGATGCAGAAGTGAGAGCCGAGGGATGTAGCAGAGATAGCAATCGGGGTGTGTGATGCAGAAGAGATAGCAATCGAGGTGTGCGGTGGGAAGGGCCCAGCAGCCAGAATGCATGAAGCGACGGATGAAGCAGTGATGACAACCGGGCTGTGAGGAGAGGAGGGATGCAGCCAAGAAAGCAATCAGGGCTCGAGGCAAGGGATGCATCAAGGATAGCAATCATGTTGTGAGGCGAGATTCCAAAGGCTAAACGTGAGAGGCTGCAGGGTCGACTCAGAGAGGTCTATGCATGTGAGAGGCTGAAAGCAAGGTCAACTCGGAGCGGTCTATGCATCGGGCGCGCTTGGGGCGACTACCAGTGCCAACCCCTTATCCCGCGACGCGTCCGACAAAGAGAACGTTCCAAGGCGGCAGAGGAGGTTACCAGCCGAAGGATGCAGTAGCAATAACAGGTATAGTTCCGCGGCGGCCGAGAAGACTCACCGCATAGGAATCGGGATGCGAGGCGAGGGATGCGGCGGGAAGGCCCCGACGGCTAAACGGAAGAGGCTGCAGGGCCGCCTCGGAATGGTCCAAGCATCGGACGCGATTGGGACGACTACCAGTGCCAACCCCTTATCCCGCGATGCGTCCGATACACAGATAGTTCCAAGGCGGCCGAGGAGCCTCACCGCATATCAATCGGGGTGCGAGGCGAGGGATGGGGCGGGAAGGCCCCAACGGCTAGACGGAAGAGGCTTCAGGGCCACCTCGGAATGCTCCAAGCATCGGACGCGCTTGGGGCGACTACCAGTGCCAACCCCTTATCCCGCGATGCGTCCGATACACAGATGGTTCCAAGGCGGCCGAGGAGCCTCACCGCATAGCAATCGGGGGTGCGAGGCGAGGGATGGGGCGGGAAGGCCCCAACGGCTAGACGGAAGAGGCTTCAGGGCCGCCTCGGAATGGTCCAAGCATCGGACGCGCTTGGGGCGACTACCAGTGACAACCCCTCATCCCGCGATGCGTCCGATACGAAGATGGTTCCAAGGCGGCCGAGGAGCCTCACCGCATAGCAATCGGGGTGCGAGGTGGGGGATGCGGCGAGATGGCCCCAACGGCTAGACGGAAGAGGCCACAGGGCCGCGTCGGAATAGTCCAAGCATCGGACGCGCTTGGGGCGACTACCAGTGACAACCCCTTATCCCGCGATGCGTCCGATACGAAGATAGTTCCAAGGCGGCCGAGGAGCCTCACCGCATAGCAATCCGGGTGCGAGGTGGGGGATGCGGCGAGATGGCCCCAACGGCTAGACGGAAGAGGCTGCAGGGCCGCCTCGGAATAGTCCAAGCATCGGACGCGCTTGGGGCGACTACCAGTGACAACCCCTTATCCCGCGATGCTTCCGATACGAAGACAGTTCCAAGGCGGCCGAGGAGCCTCACCGCATAGCAATGGGGGTGCGAGGTGAGGGATGCGGCGAGATGGCCCCAACGGCTAGACGGAAGAGGCCACAGGGCCGCCTCGGAATAGTCCAAGCATCGGACGCGCTTGGGGCGACTACCAGTGACAACCCCTTATCCCGCGATGCATCCGATACGAAGATAGTTCCCAGGCGGCCGAGGAGCCTCACCGCATAGCAATCGGGGTGCGAGGCGAGGGATGCGGCGAGATGGCCCCAAAGGGTAGACGGAAGAGGCTGCGGGGCCGCCTCGGAATAGTCCAAGCATCGAACGCGCTTGGGGCGACTACCACTGCCAACCCCTTATCCCGCGATGCGTCCGATACACAGATAGTTCCGAGGCGGCCGAGGAGCTGGGGGATGCGGCGAGATGGCCCCAACGGCTAGACGGAAGAGGCTGCAGGGCCGCCTCGAAATAGTCCAAGCATCGGACGCGCTTGGGGCGACTACCAGTGACAACCCCTTATCCCGCGATGCGTCCGATACACAGATAGTTCCGAGGCGGCCAAGGAGCCTCACCGCATAGCAATCGTGGTGCGAGGTGGGGGATGCAGCGAGATGGCCCCAACGGCTAGACGGAAGAGGCTGCAGGGCCGCCTCGGAATGGTCCAAGCATCGGACGCGCTTGGGGCGACTACCACTGCCAACCCCTTATCCCGCGATGCGTCCGATACACAGATAGTTCCAAGGCGGCCGAGGAGCCTCACCGAATAGCAATCGGGGTGCGAGGCGAGGGATGCGGCGAGAAAGCCCCAACGGCTAGAGGGAAGAGGCTTCAGGTCCGCCTCGGAATGGTCCAAGCATCGGACGCGCTTGGGGCGACTACCAGTGACAACCCCTTATCCCGCGACGCGTCCGATACACAGATAGTTCCAAGGCGGCCGAGGAGCCTCACCGCATAGCAATCGGGGTGCGAGGCGAGGGATGCGGCGAGAAGGACCCAACGGCTAGACGGAAGAGGCTTCAGGGCCGCCTCGGAATGGTCCAAGCATCGGACGCGCTTGGGGCGACTACCAGTGACAACCCCTTATCCCGCGACGCGTCCGATACACAGATAGTTCCAAGGCGGCCGAGGAGCCTCACCGCATAGCAATCGGGGTGCGAGGCGAGGGATGCGGCGAGAAGGACCCAACGGCTAGACGGAAGAGGCTTCAGGTCCGCCTCGGAATGGTCCAAGCATCGGACGCGCTTGGGGCGACTACCAGTGACAACCCCTTATCCCGCGACGCGTCCGATACACAGATAGTTCCAAGGCGGCCGAGGAGCCTCACCGCATAGCAATCGGGGTGCGAGGCGAGGGATGCGGCGAGAAGGACCCAACGGCTAGACGGAAGAGGCTTCAGGGCCGCCTCGGAATGGTCCAAGCATCGGACGCGCTTGGGGCGACTACCAGTGACAACCCCTTATCCCGCGATGCGTCCGATACACAGATAGTTCCAAGGCGGCCGAGGAGCCTCACCGCATAGCAATCGGGGTGCGAGGCGAGGGATGCGGCGAGAAGGACCCAACGGCTAGACGGAAGAGGCTTCAGGGCCGCCTCGGAATGGTCCAAGCATCGGACGCGCTTGGGGCGACTACCAGTGACAACCCCTTATCCCGCGACGCGTCCGATACACAGATAGTTCCAAGGCGGCCGAGGAGCCTCACCGCATAGCAATCGGGGTGCGAGGCGAGGGATGCGGCAAGAAGGACCCAACGGCTAGACGGAAGAGGCTTCAGGGCCGCCTCGGAATGGTCCAAGCATCGGACGCGCTTGGGGCGACTACCAGTGACAACCCCTTATCCCGCGACGCGTCCGATACACAGATAGTTCCAAGGCGGCCGAGGAGCCTCACCGCATAGCAATCGGGGTGCGAGGCGAGGGATGCGGCGAGAAGGACCCAACGGCTAGACGGAAGAGGCTTCAGGTCCGCCTCGGAATGGTCCAAGCATCGGACGCGCTTGGGGCGACTACCAGTGACAACCCCTTATCCCGCGACGCGTCCGATACACAGATAGTTCCAAGGCGGCCGAGGAGCCTCACCGCATAGCAATCGGGGTGCGAGGCGAGGGATGCGGCGAGAAGGACCCAACGGCTAGACGGAAGAGGCTTCAGGGCCGCCTCGGAATGGTCCAAGCATCGGACGCGCTTGGGGCGACTACCAGTGACAACCCCTTATCCCGCGACGCGTCCGATACACAGATAGTTCCAAGGCGGCCGAGGAGCCTCACCGCATAGCAATCGGGGTGCGAGGCGAGGGATGCGGCGAGAAGGACCCAACGGCTAGACGGAAGAGGCTTCAGGGCCGCCTCGGAATGGTCCAAGCATCGGACGCGCTTGGGGCGACTACCAGTGACAACCCCTTATCCCGCGATGCGTCCGATACACAGATAGTTCCAAGGCGGCCGAGGAGCCTCACCGCATAGCAATCGGGGTGCGAGGCGAGGGATGCGGCGAGAAGGACCCAACGGCTAGACGGAAGAGGCTTCAGGGCCGCCTCGGAATGGTCCAAGCATCGGACGCGCTTGGGGCGACTACCAGTGACAACCCCTTATCCCGCGACGCGTCCGATACACAGATAGTTCCAAGGCGGCCGAGGAGCCTCACCGCATAGCAATCGGGGTGCGAGGCGAGGGATGCGGCGAGAAGGACCCAACGGCTAGACGGAAGAGGCTTCAGGGCCGCCTCGGAATGGTCCAAGCATCGGACGCGCTTGGGGCGACTACCAGTGACAACCCCTTATCCCGCGACGCGTCCGATACACAGATAGTTCCAAGGCGGCCGAGGAGCCTCACCGCATAGCAATCGGGGTGCGAGGCGAGGGATGCGGCGAGAAGGACCCAACGGCTAGACGGAAGAGGCTTCAGGGCCGCCTCGGAATGGTCCAAGCATCGGACGCGCTTGGGGCGACTACCAGTGACAACCCCTTATCCCGCGACGCGTCCGATACACAGATAGTTCCAAGGCGGCCGAGGAGCCTCACCGCATAGCAATCGGGGTGCGAGGCGAGGGATGCGGCGAGAAGGACCCAACGGCTAGACGGAAGAGGCTTCAGGGCCGCCTGGGAATGGTCCATGCATCGCACGCGCTTGGGGCGACTACCAGTGACAACCCCTTATCCCGCGACGCGTCCGATACACAGATAGTTCCAAGGCGGCCGAGGAGCCTCACCGCATAGCAATCGGGGTGCGAGGCGAGGGATGCGGCGAGAAGGACCCAACGGCTAGACGGAAGAGGCTTCAGGGCCGCCTCGGAATGGTCCAAGCATCGGACGCGCTTGGGGCGACTACCAGTGACAACCCCTTATCCCGCGACGCGTCCGATACACAGATAGTTCCAAGGCGGCCGAGGAGCCTCACCGCATAGCAATCGGGGTGCGAGTCGAGGGATGCGGCGAGAAGGACCCAACGGCTAGACGGAAGAGGCTTCAGGGCCGCCTCGGAATGGTCCAAGCATCGGACGCGCTTGGGGCGACTACCAGTGACAACCCCTTATCCCGCGATGCGTCTGATACACAGATAGTTCCAAGGCGGCCGAGGAGCCTCACCGCATAGCAATCGGGGTACGAGGCAAGGGATGCGGCGAGAAGGACCCAACGGCTAGACGGAAGAGGCTTCAGGGCCGCCTCGGAATGGTCCAAGCATCGGACGCGCTTGGGGCGACTACCGTTGCCAACCCCTTATCCCGCGATGCGTCTGATACACAGATAGTTCCGAGGCGGCCGAGGAGCCTCACCGCATAGCAATCGGGTTGCGAGGCAGATTATTGGGAAGGGAACCCCCTGGGATGCGGCTCAAGCAGTGCCCAAAGGGACTGGAATGCGGAATCACATCGAGAGACCCAAATGCTATACGAGGGCTCAAATCGAATTATCGATTTGGCCACGACATGGACGCATCGGAACGACTACCTTTGCCGAACCACTCGCAATTGCATCCATACCGAAACCAATAGACATTTCCGTTAGAGCCCTCGCATAGCATTCGGGAATCTCGCATGCCCCTCTAAATCGACCAATGCTGGCGCTCAACGAAAATCCGAGCGCTACCACCGTTCAAGCGCCAGCATTGGTCGAGTTAGAGGGGCACGGGGGAGAATGCTCCAGTCAACACCTCCCCTATATAAGTTATTTGTCCGATTCTCGCACAACCGTAGTCTGCCTCGTCGAATCAAACAACGGTCCCAGATTCCGACTTCCGTTCCGTAGAGACCCAAAAGCTAGATGGAGGCTCGCAAGAAAGAGAGTCGGCGCATAGCAATCGGGTTTCTCGAACGTTTAGGGACCGAGCTCACTTGCGGATAGGGCAAAATCCGCCAAGCAACCCAAAAGCTAGACGGGGGCTCGAATCGAATCGCCTAGGCGGCCACAACAACGACGTGTTGGATCGACTACCAGTGCCAAACCATTCAGCAAGACTAGTCTGTGTCGAGGCCGGATAGAGATTCTCAGAGAGCGCCCGTATAGCATTTAGGAGACCTGCCGCGTCCCTCACACTCGACAAATGGTGGTGCACGTTTATAAATCCGAGCGATCCCAACCCTTTCAAGCACCAACATCGGTCGAGATAGAGGGGCACGGAGGGGGCTGCGTGAGACAACACAGTCCCCTATATAAGTTATTTGTCCGATTCTCACACATCCGAAGAATGGTCATCAAATCGGACAACAGCCCAAACTTCCGACTTCCGTCCCAGAAAGCCCAAGAGCTATCTAAAACGTTCATGGCCGGAACACGATCGCGGCTATACCAGTCCGCCAAGCAACCCAAAAGCTAGACTGGAGCTCTAGTCGAATCACCTCTGTGGCCATTGCAAGGACGTGTTGGAGCGACTACCATTGCCGAACCATTCCGCAGGTCGAGTCCATACCAAGGCCGCATAGAGATTCACGATGAGCTCCTGCATAGCAATCAGGAGACTTGCCGTGTCCATCACAATCGATAAATCCTGGTGCAAGATTTTTGCATCCGAGCGCTCCAACCAGTCGAGCACCAGCATCAATCGACATAAACGGGCACGGGGGGAGGATGCTCGAGAACACTACCTCCCCTATATAAGTTATTTGTCCGATTCTCAAGCAGCCGAAGTCTGGTCATCGAATCGGGTCAAAGACCACAACTTCCGACTTTACCCACAATGCAAGTCATCGAATCGAACATCGGCCCCCGAGTCGGACTCCATGCGTATGTCAGGTCATCGGACCCAAATTCCGCCTTCCTGCGCATGGCGGGCCATCAATATCAACTCGGTCATCGGACCCAAACTCCGCCTTTCTGCGCATGGCACGCCTTCAAATCGGTCATCGGACCCAAATTCCGCCTTCCTGTGCATGGCGGGCCATCAACATCAACTCGGTCATCGGACCCAAATTCCGCCTTTCTGCGCATGGCACGCCATCAACTCGGTCATCGGACCCAAATTCCGCCTTCCTGCGCATGGCAGGTCATCGGACACAAATTCAGACCTCGCCAATATGCCTACGTATCGAATCGGTCATCGGACCCAACTTCCGACTTCATCCATACTGTAGGGTCTTTGAGGTTGGCGCGGTGCGCTCAACCCGGGGAGTCGACCCATCGAAGCATACACCTCCCCTATATAAGCTATTTGTCCGATTCCCACACCTGTGTAGTTTGCACCTCTGACCAGGACATCGACCCCAACTTCCGAACTCGACTGCAACGACGGCACCAGCGCCTTGGTGCGCACCTTGCGACGCACAGTCCCAACATTCGCCTTCCTGCACATGGCAGGTCATCGGACCCAAATTCCGACCTCGCGAGTATGCCTACATATCGAATCGGTCATCGGACACAACTTCCGACTTCATCCATACCGTAGGGTCTTTGAGGTTGGCGCGGTGCGCTCAACCCGGGGAGTCGACCCAACGAAGCATACACCTCCCCTATATAAGCTATTTGTCCGATTCCCACACCTGTGTAGTTTGCACCTCCGATCAGGACATCGACCCCAACTTCCGAACTCGCCTGCAACGACCGAACCAGCGCCTTGGTGCGCACCTTGCAACGCACAGTGCCAACATTCGCCTTCCTGCACATGGCAGGTCATCGGACCCAAATTCCGACCTCGCGAGTATGCCTACATATCGAATCGGTCATCGGACCCAACTTCCGACTTCATCCATACCGTAGGGTCTTTGAGGTTGGCGCGGTGCGCTCAACCCGGGGAGTCGACCCAACGAAGCATACACCTCCCCTATATAAGCTATTTGTCCGATTCCCACACCTGTGTAGCTTGCACCTCCGATCAGGACATCGACCCCAACTTCCGAACTCGACTAAAAAGACCGCACCAGCACCTTGGTGTGCACCTTGCAACGCACAGTGCCAACATTCGCCTTCCTGCACATGGCAGGTCATCGGACCCAAATTCCGACCTCATGAGCATACCTACTAATCGAATCGGTCATCGGACCCAACTTCCGACTTCATCCATACCGTAGGGTCTTTGAGGTTGGCGCGGTGCGCTCAACCTGGGGAGTCGACCCATCGAAGCATACACCTCCCCTATATAAGCTATTTGTCCGATTCCGACACCTGTGTAGTTTGCACCTCCGCTCAGGACATCGACCCCAACTTCCGAACTCGCCTGCAACGACCGAACCAGCGCCTTGGTGCGCACCAAAAGTGCGCACTTTTGGAGGGCACTTTTGTGCGCTCCAAAGGTGCGCACTTTTGGAGGGCACTTTTGTGCGCTCCAAAGGTGCGCACTTTTGGAGGGCACTTTTTGGAGGGCACTTTTGTGCGCTCCAAAGGTGCGCACTTTTGGAGGGCACTTTTTGGAGGGCACTTTTCTGCGCTCCAAAGGTGCGCACTTTTGGAGGGCACTTTTTGGAGGGCACTTTTCTGCGCTCCAAAGGTGCGCACTTTTGGAGGGCACTTTTTGGAGGGCACTTTTCTGCGCTCCAAAGGTGCGCACTTTTGGAGGGCACTTTTTGGAGGGCACTTTTCTGCGCTCCAAAGGTGCGCACTTTTGGAGGGCACTTTTGTGCACTCCAAAGGTGCACACTTTTGGAGGGCACTTTTTGGAGGGCACTTTTCTGCACTCCAAAGGTGCGCACTTTTGGAGGGCACTTTTTGGAGGGCACTTTTGTGCGCTCCAAAGGTGCGCACTTTTGGAGGGCACTTTTTGGAGGGCACTTTTGTGCGCTCCAAAGGTGCGCACTTTTGGAGGGCACTTTTGTGCACTCCAAAGGTGCGCACTTTTGGAGGGCACTTTTCCTGCGCTCCAAAGGTGCACACCTAGGTGAGCACCTTCGACCACACCTTGTAGCACACCAAACTCTGACTTTCGACTTCATCCGCAATGCAGGGTCTTTGAGGTTGGCGCAATGCGCACAACCAGGGGAGTCGACCCATCAAACCCAACACCTCCCCTATATAAGCTATTTGTCTGATTCTCATACATGCGTAGCCTGCAGGAGCAATTAGGACATCGACCCCAACTTTCGGCTTCTAAACGAAAACAAGGTCTTTGAGGTTGGTGTAATGCGAACAACTAGGGGAGTCAACCCATCAAACCCAACACCTCCCCTATATAAGCTATTTGTCTGATTCTCATACATGTGTAGTCTACAGGAGCAATTAGGACATCGACCCCAACTTTTGACTTCTTAACGAAAACAAGGTCTTTGAGGTTGACGTAATGCGCACAACCAGGGGAGTCGACCCATCAAACCCAACACCTCCCCTATATAAGCTATTTGTCCGATTCTCATACATGTGTAGCCTACAGGAGCCATTAGGACATTGACCCCAACTTTTGACTTCTTAACGAAAACAAGGTCTTTGAGGTTGGCGTAATGCGCACAACCAAGGGAGTTGACCCATCAAACCCAACACCTCCCCTATATAAGCTATTTGTCTGATTCTCATACATGTGTAGCCTGCAACAACGATTAGGACATCCACCCCAACTTCTGAATTCGTCTGCGTTGACCGCACCAAAGGTGCACGCCTTGGTGCTCACCAAAATCCGACTTCCGACTTCTTCTGCTATGCGGGGTCTTTGAGGTTGGCGCAGTGCGCACAACCAGGGGAGTCAACCCACCGAATGCAACACCTCCCCTATATAAGCTATTTGTCTGATTCTCATACATGCGTAGACTGCAGCAATGATTAGGACATCCACCCCAACTTTTGACTTCTTAAACAAGACAGGGTCTTTGAAGTTGGTGCAGTGCACACAACCAGGGGAGTCGACCCATCAAACGCAACACCTCCCCTATATAAAGCTATTTGTCCGATTCTCATACGTGTAGTCTGCAGCAGCGATTAGGACATCGACCCCAACTTCCGAATTCGTTTGCATTGACCGCACCAAAGGTGCACGCCTTGGTGTGCACCTTGGAGTGCACTTTGGTGCTCACCTCGGTGCACACTTTGGTGTGCACCTCGGTGTGCACCAAAGGTGCGCACCTTGGAGCGCACCAAAGGTGTACACTTTGGAGCGCACCACATAGGGTCTTTGAGAGGTTGGCGCAGTGCGCACACCAAGGTGGGTGTTGAGGTGCGTGCCGAGGTGGGTGGGTGCTAGGGTGCGCTCCATGGTGGGTGCCAGGGTGGGTGCGTGCTAGGGTGGATTCCAAAGAGGGTCATAGGGTGGGTGCCAAGGTGGGTTGGTGATATAGTGGGTTCAAAGGTGGGTACTAGGGTGGGTTCCAAGGTGGGTCACAAGTTGGGTGCCAGGATGCGTGGGTGTTAGGTTGGGTGCCAAGGTGGGCTCCTGCGTGGGTGGGTGCTAGGGTGGGTTTCAAGGTGGACGCGAGGGCGGGTGCCAAGGTGGGTAACAAGTTGGGTGTTAGGATGGGTGAGTGCTAGAGTGGGTGCCAAGGTGGGTGGGTGCTAAGGTGGATGCCAAGGTGGTTCACAGGGTGGGTGGGTTCTAGGGTGAGTTCCAAGGTGGGTCACAGGTTTAGTGCTAGGGTGCGTGTCAAGGCGGGTGTCGAGGTGCCTGGGTGCTAGGGTGTGGATGCCAATGTGGGTCATAGGGTGGGTACTAGGGTGGGCTGCAATGTGGGTGCCAAGGTGGGTAACATGCTCGGTTGGTTCTAAATTGGGTGTCAGGGTGGGTGTGCACCCACCTTGCCCGAGGTGGGTGCCAAGGTGCCAGTGTGGGTGGGTGCTAAGGTGGATGCCAAGGTGGGTGAGAAGGTGGGTGATAGGTTGAGTGGTAGGATGGGTGGGTGCCAAGATGGGTCACAGGGTGGGTGCAAGGGTGGGTAGGTGCTAGGGTTGGTGTCAGGGTGGGTGGGTGCTAGGTTGGGTTCCAAGGTGGGTGCGAGGGTGAGTGTCAAGGTGGGTCACAGGTTAGGTGCTAGGATGGGTGAGTGCTAGGGTGCAAAGGTGCCAGGGTGGGTGCTAGGATGGGTCGATGCTAGGGTGAGTGGCAAGGTGGGTCCACAAGTGTCAAGGTGGGTGCCGAGGTGGGTGCCAACTTGGGTTCCAAGGTGGGTGCCAAGTGGGCGACTGCTATGGTGGATGCCAAGGTGGGTCACGGGGTGGGTGCCAAGTTGCTAGGTTGTGTTCCAAGGTGGGTGCCAACGTGGCTGCTAGGGTGCGTGGGTTAAAGGGTGTGTCACAACGTGGGTGCCAGGATGGGTGCGCACCCACACTGGCCAAGACGGGTGCAAGGTTGGGTTCCAAGCCCGGTCACAGGCTGGGTGCTAGGATGGGTGGGTGCCAAGGTGGGCACCAGGGTGGGTGCACCCACCCTGGCCAAGGTGGGTCACGGGGTGGGTCCTAGGGTGGGTAACAGGGTGGGTACTAAGGTGCGTGCCAAGGTGGGTCATGGGGTGGGTGCCAAGGTGGGCACCAGGGTGGGTGTGCACCAACCCTAGCCAGGGTAGGTCACGGGGTGGTTGTCGGGGTGGGCGTCAAGGAGCCAAGGTGGGTGGCAAGTAGCCAAGTTGCGTGCCAAGGTGGGTGTCGGGGTGGGTGCCAAGGATCCAAGGTGGGTGCCAAGGAACCAAGGTGGGTGTCTGGGTGGGTGCCGAGGTGGGAGCCAGGGTGGGTCCCAAGGTGAGTGCAAAGGTGGGTGCCAGGGTCAAGGTGAGTGCCAATGTGGGTTCCAAGGTGCCAGGGTCAGGGTGAGTGCCAATGTGGGTTCAAAGGTGCTAAGTTGGGTGCGAGGTTGGGTGCGAGGGTGGGTGGGTGCCAAGGTGTGCTAGGTGGAAGCCCGGGTGGGTCGGCATCCCATGGGTGTCGAGTTGGGTGCCTGATGGGTGCTTCTTGTCAAGTTTTAGTCGTCGGGACTCATTTCGAGCCTTAGAGGTCGTTTCTTGTCCGGTTGCCCTGTCTTCGACCTGGGAACCCAATTTTGGTCCTCGGGTCCCATTTTTTTTTGTCTCGCATCCCACTTTTGGCCTGTGGCCTTTTCGGGGTCGATTCTCGTTTTGGGCATCAGAGCATGTTTCTTCTCCTAAAACCCAATATTTGTTTATTAAGTCTCGGAACACATTTTTGTTCTCGTGGACCCATCATGGGTCTTGGAACGCATTTGTGGTCCTTGGGTCCCATTTTGCATCCCGAAACTTGTGTTTTGGTGCTTGATCCCTATTTTGGGTGCCCACCTTGCACCAAGTGCGCACCCGGGGCAAACCGAGCGCCTTGGTGCACCGGGGCAAGATCGAGCGTGCACCCGAGGCGCCCCGAACATGCACCAAGGTGCACTCGGCCCACATGTGAGCGCAGGTCGTTGCGCCCGAGGTGGTGTGTGGGCACCGCGTTGCAGACGGGACACTGCACGCACACGACGCCCCGTCCAGGTGCACGCACGTAGGCCGGGCCGGGTGCACACCCGACGCCCTAGCAAGGTGCGCGCACCCGGGCAGGGCTCACACTTGGCGAACGGGGCGCACTTCGCGAGGGAGGGTGTGCACCTCGACGGGGGTGGGTGGCCGGGGTGGATTCGCACGTGGGTCGCGGTTTGCTAAGTACACACTGCGACAAGCTCATAACGGGTGCGATCATACCAGCGTTAGTGCACCGGATCCCATCAGAACTCCGCAGTTAAGCGCGCTTGGGCCGGAGTAGTACTAGGATGGGTGACCTCCCGGGAAGTCCCGGTGTTGCACCCTTTCTTAGTTTTTCGCCGGGCGTCGCAATGCTATTTGAATAAACCTTTTGCCCGTTTGCGTTCTCGTCGGGGCCGGGCCGGGCCGGGGTGCGCTGCCCGCACTACCGCGCGCGCGGGGGCGACACCGAGCGCGCACCCGAGGCGCCCCGAGCACACAGGCCACGGTGCAACCCGGGCGTTGTGCGCGCACCCCGGTGCGCCCGAGGTGCTGCGCGCGCACCCAGGTGAAATCGGTGTGCACCTCGGCCAGTGCGCGCTCGGTCGAGTCGCGCACGTTGGCCAAGGTGCACGGTGATGTTTCTTACTCTAAGGTTCCGCACCAGACGCCCGGGACAGGTGAGCGAAGCTGGGCGGGGCCGGGTGCGCGGCCGGGGCAGGTGCACGCAGCTGGAGAGAGCTTTGGAGCACACCAGAGGTGCGCACCTTGGAGCACACTTCGGAGCGCACCAATGATGCGCTCCATTCAAAAGTTTCCTGAAAAGGCAAAAAAAGTTGAGATTATAGAATTTCCCACTTGAGAGATTGTAAAAAAAAAAAATTTAAAATGAAGGAAACGCGGGTGCCAAGGTGTGCGCGCCCGGGTGCGCAGCCCAGCCAAGGTGTGCGCACCAAGGCGCCCACCCTGGCGAAGGTGCACGCAAGGTGCGCACCCGAGGCAAACCGGACAATTAACCCAACTTTCGACTTCGCGCGCACCTGCGCACCTTGGAGCGCACTTCGGAGCGCTCCTTGTTGCGCACCAATCTTGGGCACCTCGGAGTGCACCATGGCGCCCACCAAGGTGCGCACCCGGGGCAAACCGAGCTCCGACTTCGTGCGCACCTTGGAGCGCACGAAAGGTGCGCACCATGGCGCCCACCAAGGTGCGCAGCCCAGCCAAGGCGTGCGCATCAAGGTGCGCACCCTGGCGAAGGTGCGCACCCGGGGCAAACCGAGCTCCGACTTCGTGCGCACCTTGGAGCGCACAAAGGGTGCGCAACCCAGCCAAGGTGTGCGCACCCCGGGCAAACCGAGCTCCGAATCGTGCGCACCTTGGAGCACACTTCGGAGCCCTCCTTGGTGCGCACCGATGTTGCGCACCTCGGAGCGCACCCGGGGAAAACAATGCAATTAACCCGACTTTCGACTTCGTGGGCACCTCGGAGCGCTCTCGGGTTCGCACCTCGGAGCACACCGAGGTGCGCACCTTTGATGCGCTGCCTTCACCAATTTCCAGAAAAGGCAAGAAAACATTGAGAAGGTGTGCGCACCGAGGTGCCCACCCTGGCGAAGGTGCACGCGAGGTGCGCACCCGGGGCAAACCGGGCTCCGACTTCGTGCACGCCATGCTGCGCACCTTGGAGGGCCATGGTGCGCACCTTGGAGCACACTTCGGAGCGCTCAATGGTGCCCAACCCAGCCAAGGTGCCCACCGCGGCGAAGGTGCACGCGAGGTGCGCACCCGGGGCAAACCGGGCTCCGACTTCGTGCACGCCGCACCTTGGAGCACACTTCGGAGCGCTCCTTGGTGCGCACCAGGGCGCGCAACCCAGCCGAGGTGCCCACCCCGGCGAAGGTGCACGCGGGGTGCGCACCCGAGGCAAACCGGGCTCCGACTTCGTGCACGCCATGGTGCCCACCGCGGCGAAGGTGCACGCGAGGTGCGCACCCGGGGCAAACCGGGCTCCGACTTCGTGCACGCCGCACCTTGGAGCACACTTCGGAGCGCTCCTTGGTGCGCACCAGGGCGCGCAACCCAGCCGAGGTGCCCACCCCGGCGAAGGTGCACGCGAGGTGCGCACCCGGGGCAAACCGGGCTCCGACTTCGTGCACGCCATGGTGCCCACCGCGGCGAAGGTGCACGCGAGGTGCGCACCCGGGGCAAACCGGGCTCCGACTTCGTGCACGCCGCACCTTGGAGCACACTTCGGAGCGCTCCTTGGTGCGCACCATGGTGCCCACCAGGGCGCGCAACCCCGCCGAAGGTGCACGCGAGGTGCGCACCCGGGGCAAACCGGGCTCCGACTTCGTGCACGCCGCACCTTGGAGCACACTTCGGAGCGCTCCTTGGTGCGCACCAGGGCGCGCAACCCCGCCGAAGGTGCACGCGAGGTGCGCACCCGGGGCAAACCGGGCTCCGACTTCGTGCACGCCATGGTGCGCACCAGGGTGCCCACCGCGGCGAAGGTGCGCACCCGGGGCAAACCGGGCTCCGACTTCGTGCACGCCGCACCTTGGAGCACACTTCGGAGCGCTCCTTGGTGCGCACCAGGGCGCGCAACCCAGCCGAGGTGCCCACCCCGGCGAAGGTGCACGCGAGGTGCGCACCCGGGGCAAACCGGGCTCCGACTTCGTGCACGCCATGGTGCCCACCGCGGCGAAGGTGCGCACCCGGGGCAAACCGGGCTAGGACTTCGTGCACGCCGCACCTTGGAGCACACTTCGGAGCGCTCCTTGGTGCGCACCATGGTGCCCACCAGGCCGCGCAACCCAGCCAAGGTGTGCGCACCAAGGTGCACGCGAGGTGCGCACCCGGGGCAAACCGGGGTCCGGCTTCGTGCACGCCGCACCTTGGAGCACACATCGGGGCGCTCCCGGGTTCGCACCGGCGTTGCGCACCGTGGTGGGCACCTCGGAGCGCACCGTGGTGGGCACCTCGGAGCACACCAAGGTGGGCAGCGAGGTGCGCACCTTTGATGCGATGCCTTCACTAATTTCCATAAAAGGCAAAAGAAAACGAGATTTTAAAATTTCCGTTTTGAAAGATAGTGAGAAAAAGGGAATGCTGGTGCCATCTTGAGCCCGCCCTGGTGCGCAGCCCAGCCAAGGTGTGCGCACCAAGGTGCCCACCCTGGCGAAGGTGCGCGCCCGGGCAATTAACCCAACTTCCAACTTCGCGCGCGCCAGGGTGGGAGCGCACCCAACAACCGGGCCTGGGAAGAGCCAATGCGAGAAACCCCACCAAACGCTCTGACAAAAAAAGAGGGGGCGCTCCAGTAACCCCGCTTCGGAGCGCACCCTGGGCAAACCCAGCCAGGGTGCCCACCCCGGCCAAGGTGCAGGCGAGGTGCGCACCCGGGGCAAACCGGGCTCCGACAACGTGCACGCCGCACCTTGGAGCACACTTCGTAGCGCTCCCGGGTGCGCACCTCAGAGCACACCAAGGTGGGCAGCGAGGTGCGCACCTTTGATGCGCTGCCTTCACTAATTTCCAGAAAAGGCAAAAAAAAGAGGAGATTTTAAAATTTCCGTTTTGAAAGATAGTGAAAAAAACGGAACGCGGGTGCCATCTTGAGCCCGCCCGGGTGCACAGCCCAGGTAAGGTGCCCACCCTGGCAAAGGTGCGCACCCGGGCAATTAACCCTACTTCCGACTTCGTGCGCGCCAGGGTGGCAACCGGGCCTGGGAAGAGCCAATGCGAGAAACCCCACCAAACGCTCCGACAAAAAAAGAGGCGGCGCTCCAATAACCCCGCTTCGGAGCGCAGCCGGGGCAAACCCAGCCAAGGTGCCCACCCCGACGAAGGTGCACGCGAGGTGCGCACCCGGGGCAAACCGGGCTCCGACAACGTGCACGCAGCACCTTGGAGCACACTTCGAAGCACTCCCGGGTGCCCACCGGCGTTGCGCACCGTGGTGGGCAGCGAGGTGCGCACCTTTGATGCGCTGCCTTCACTAATTTCCAGAAAAGGCAAATAAAAATGAGATTTTAAAATTTCCGTTTTGAAAGATAGTGAAAAAAACGGAACGCGGGTGCCATCTTGAGCCCGCCCTGGTGCGCAGCCCAGGCAAGGCATGCGCACCAAGGTGCCCACCCGCGGTGCACACCCGGGGCAAACCGGGCTCCGACTTCGTGCAGGCCGCACCTTGGAGCACACTTCGGAGCGCTCCTTGGTGCGCACCATGGTGCCCACCAGGGCGCACCCGGGGCAAACCGGGCTCCGACTTCGTGCACGCCGCACCTTGGAGCACACATCGGAGCGCTCCCAGGTTCGCACCAGCGTTGCGCACCTTTGATGCGCTGCCTTCACTAATTTCCAGAAAAGGCAAAAAAAAATGATATTTTAAAATTTCCGTTCTGAAAGATAGTGAAAAAAACGGAACGCGGGTGCCATCTTGAGCCCTTCCTGGTGCGCAGCCCAGGCAAGTTGTGCGCACCAAGGTGCCCACCCTGGCGGAGGTGCGCGCCCGGGGCAAACCGGGCTCCGACTTCGTGCACTGCATGGTGCCCACCAAGGCGCGCAACCCAGCCAAGGTGCCCACCGCAGCGAAGGTGCACGCGAGGTGCGCACCCGAGGTGCACACCCGGGGCAAACCGAGCTCCGACTTCGTGCACGCCGCACCTTGGAGCACACTTCAGAGCGCTCCTTGGTGCGCACCAGGGCGCGCAACCCAGCCAAGGTGCTCACCCCGGCGAAGGTGCACGCGAGGTGCGCACCCGGGGCAAGCCGGGCTCGGACTTCGTGCACGCCGCACCTTGGAGCACACATCGGAGCGCTCCCGGGTTCGCACCAGCATTGCGCACCTTTGATGCGCTGCCTTCACTAATTTCCAGAAAAGGCAAAAAAAAAAAAAAAAACGAGATTTTAAAATTTCCGTTTTGAAAGATAGTGAAAAAAACGGAACGCGGGTGCCATCTTGAGCCCGCCCTGGTGTGCAGCCCAGGCAAGTTGTGCGCACCAAGGCACCCACCCTGGCCAAGGTGGGTCACGGGGTGGGTCCTAGGGTGGGTAACGGGGTGGGTACTAAGGTGCGTGCCAAGGTGGGTCATGGGGTGGGTGCCAAGGTGGGCACCAGGGTGGGTGTGCACCAACCCTAGCCAGGGTAGGTCACGGGGTGGTTGTCGGGGTGGGCGTCAAGGAGCCAAGGTGGGTGGCAAGTAGCCAAGTTGCGTGCCAAGGTGGGTGTCGGGGTGGGTGCCAAGGATCCAAGGTGGGTGCCAAGGAACCAAGGTGGGTGTCTGGGTGGGTGCCGAGGTGGGAGCCAGGGTGGGTCCCAAGGTGAGTGCAAAGGTGGGTGCCAGGGTCAAGGTGAGTGCCAATGTGGGTTCCAAGGTGCCAGGGTCAGGGTGAGTGCCAATGTGGGTTCAAAGGTGCTAAGTTGGGTGCGAGGTTGGGTGCGAGGGTGGGTGGGTGCCAAGGTGTGCTAGGTGGAAGCCCGGGTGGGTCGGCATCCCATGGGTGTCGAGTTGGGTGCCTGATGGGTGCTTCTTGTCAAGTTTTAGTCGTCGGGACTCATTTCGAGCCTTAGAGGTCGTTTCTTGTCCGGTTGCCCTGTCTTCGACCTGGGAACCCAATTTTGGTCCTCGGGTCCCATTTTTTTTTGTCTCGCATCCCACTTTTGGCCTGTGGCCTTTTCGGGGTCGATTCTCGTTTTGGGCATCAGAGCATGTTTCTTCTCCTAAAACCCAATATTTGTTTATTAAGTCTCGGAACACATTTTTGTTCTCGTGGACCCATCATGGGTCTTGGAACGCATTTGTGGTCCTTGGGTCCCATTTTGCATCCCGAAACTTGTGTTTTGGTGCTTGATCCCTATTTTGGGTGCCCACCTTGCACCAAGTGCGCACCCGGGGCAAACCGAGCGCCTTGGTGCACCGGGGCAAGATCGAGCGTGCACCCGAGGCGCCCCGAACATGCACCAAGGTGCACTCGGCCCACATGTGAGCGCAGGTCGTTGCGCCCGAGGTGGTGTGTGGGCACCGCGTTGCAGACGGGACACTGCACGCACACGACGCCCCGTCCAGGTGCACGCACGTAGGCCGGGCCGGGTGCACACCCGACGCCCTAGCAAGGTGCGCGCACCCGGGCAGGGCTCACACTTGGCGAACGGGGCGCACTTCGCGAGGGAGGGTGTGCACCTCGACGGGGGTGGGTGGCCGGGGTGGATTCGCACGTGGGTCGCGGTTTGCTAAGTACACACTGCGACAAGCTCATAACGGGTGCGATCATACCAGCGTTAGTGCACCGGATCCCATCAGAACTCCGCAGTTAAGCGCGCTTGGGCCGGAGTAGTACTGGGATGGGTGACCTCCCGGGAAGTCCCGGTGTTGCACCCTTTTTTAGTTTTTCGCCGGGCGTCGCAATGCTATTTGAATAAACCTTTTGCCCGTTTGCGTTCTCGTCGGGGCCGGGCCGGGCCGGGGTGCGCTGCCCGCACTACCGCGCGCGCGGGGGCGACACCGAGCGCGCACCCGAGGCGCCCCGAGCACACAGGCCACGGTGCAACCCGGGCGTTGTGCGCGCACCCCGGTGCGCCCGAGGTGCTGCGCGCGCACCCAGGTGAAATCGGTGTGCACCTCGGCCAGTGCGCGCTCGGTCGAGTCGCGCACGTTGGCCAAGGTGCACGGTGATGTTTCTTACTCTAAGGTTCCGCACCAGACGCCCGGGACAGGTGAGCGAAGCTGGGCGGGGCCGGGTGCGCGGCCGGGGCAGGTGCACGCAGCTGGAGAGAGCTTTGGAGCACACCAGAGGTGCGCACCTTGGAGCACACTTCGGAGCGCACCAATGATGCGCTCCATTCAAAAGTTTCCTGAAAAGGCAAAAAAAGTTGAGATTATAGAATTTCCCACTTGAGAGATTGTAAAAAAAAAAAATTTAAAATGAAGGAAACGCGGGTGCCAAGGTGTGCGCGCCCGGGTGCGCAGCCCAGCCAAGGTGTGCGCACCAAGGCGCCCACCCTGGCGAAGGTGCACGCAAGGTGCGCACCCGAGGCAAACCGGACAATTAACCCAACTTTCGACTTCGCGCGCACCTGCGCACCTTGGAGCGCACTTCGGAGCGCTCCTTGGTGCGCACCAATCTTGGGCACCTCGGAGTGCACCATGGCGCCCACCAAGGTGCGCACCCGGGGCAAACCGAGCTCC